>NW_019942665.1:185129-217934 GCF_002910315.2 Salvelinus sp. IW2-2015 | reverse complement strand
CTTGCTTGTTTGTAGGTGACCAAATACTTATTTTCCACCATAATTTGCAAATAAATTCATTAAAAATCCTACAATGTGATTTTCTGGATTTTTTCTCCTCATTTTGTCTGTCATAGTTGAAGTGTACCTATGATGAAAATTACAGGCCTCTCTCATCTTTTTACGTGGGAGAACTTGCACAATTGGTGGCTGACTAAATACTTTTTTGCCCCACTGTATTTATCCCCGTTCCCTTTAAGAAATGTTTTTCAACAGAATCGGCACAATGAATAGACACCCCTGATCACACGCAAGTACAGTTCACTTTCATACCAGACACATACAACCAGCTCAGAAAGTATTCAAACCCCTTGACTTTTTCCACATTTTGTTTTACGTTACAGCCTTATTCTAAAATGTATACAATTAAATGTTTTCCTCATCAATCTACATATAATACCCCATAATGACAAAGCAAAAATAGGTTTTTAGAAATGTTAGCAAAAATAAAAAACAGAAATACCTTATTTACATAAGACCCTTTGCTATGAAACTCGAAATTGAGCTCAGGCGCATACTGTTTCCATTGACAATCCTTGAGATGTTTCTACAACTTGATTGGAGTCCACCTGTGGTAAATTGAATTGATTGGACATGATTTGGAAAGGCACACACCTGTCTATATAAGGTCCCACAGTTGACAGTGCATGTCAGAGCAAAAACCAAGGCAGTGGTTGAAGGAATTCTCCGTAGAGCTCCGAGACAGAATTGTGTCGAGGCACAGATCTGGGGATGGGTACCAAAAAATATCTGCAGCATTGAAGTTCCCCAAGAACACAGTGGCCTCCATCATTCTTAAATGGAAATAGTTTGGAACCACTAAGACTCTTCCAAGAGCTGGCCGCCCGGCTAAACTGAGGAATCGGCGGAGAAGGGCCTTGGTCAGGGAGGTGACCAAGAACCCGATGGTCACTCTGCCACAGCTCCAGAGTTCCTCTGTGGAGAGGGGAGAACCTTCCAGAAGGACAACCATCTCTGCAGCAATCCACCAATCAGGCCTTTATGGTAGAGTGACCAGATGGAAGCCACTCCTCAGTCAAAGGCACATGACAGCCTGCTTGGAGTTTGACAAAGGGCACTTAAAGGACTCAGACCATGAGAAACAAGATTCTCTGGTCTGATAAAACCAAGATGGAACTCTTTGGCCTGAATGCCAAGCCTCACGTCTGGAGGAAACCTGGCACCATCCCTACGGTGAAGCATGGTGGTGGCAGCATCATGCTGTGGGGATGTTTCTCAGCGGCAGGGACTGGGAGACTAGTCAGGATCGAGGGAAAGATGAACGGAGCAAAGTGCAGAGAGATCCTTGATGAAAACCTGCTCCAGAGCGCTGAGGACCTCCGACTGGAGAGAAGGTTCACCTTCCAACAGGACAATGACCCTAAGCACACAGCCAAGACAACGCAGGGGTGGCTTTAAGTGACAGAGCTTGAGAGGATCTGTAGAATGGGAGAAACTCCCCAAATACACGTGCCAAGCTAATTGCGTCATACCCAAGAAGACTCAAGGCTTTAATCGCTGCCAAAGTTGCTTCAACAAAGTACTGAGTAAAGGGTCTGAATACTTATGTAAATGTGATATATATTTTTTTAAAGATTGATGAGGGCTCCCGAGTGGCGCAGTGGTCTAAGCACAGCATCTCAGTGCTAGAGCCGTCACTACAGACCCTGGTTCGATTCCAGGCTGTATCACAACCGGACGTAATTGGGAGTCACATAGGGTGGCGCACAATTGGCCCAGCATTGTTAGGGTTTGGGTAGGCTGTCATTGTAAATAAGAATTTGTTCTTAACTGACTTGCCAAGATAAATAACATTTTGAAAAATAAACTATTTCATCTATTTTAGAATAAGGCTGTGAAGTAACAACATGTGGAAAAGTCAAGGGGTCTTGGAAGAGTTCCAGTGTTGGATAGCCATAGCCAGCTAGTTAACATAGCATCCCTCTCTGTTTAAGCCGGGTGTTTGTGTAGGCTAAACTAGCTATCTGCAATTTGACTATACTACAAAATATCTCTCTCTCTCTCTTGCTTTTCCTTAATTTTGGAATAAATTATTTTTTCCCCAAACTGTTCAAATATGGTCTTTCTCTCTTTTTGAGTCAACTACTTTGTTCTGTTTGTTTGTTCTGTTAGGTGACCTAAACTGGGATATGCTTAACACCCCGGCAGTCCTACAATCTAAGCTAGATGCCCTCAATCTCACACAAATCATTAAGGAACCCACCAGGTACAACCCTAAATCCGTAAACATGGGCACCCTAATAGACATTATCCTGACCAACTTGCCCTCCAAATACACCTCTGCTGTCTTCAATCAGGATCTCAGCGATCACTGCCTCATTGCCTGTATCCGCTACGGGTCCGCGGTCAAACGACCACCCCTCATCACTGTCAAACGCTCCCTAAAACACTTCTGCGAGCAGGCCTTTCTAATCGACCTATATCCATCCTGCCCTGCCTAGCTAAGGTCTTCGAAAGCCAAGTCAACACAGATCACTGACCATCTCGAATCCCACCGTACCTTCTCCGCTGTGCAATCCGGTTTCCGAGCCGGTCACGGGTCCACCTCAGCCACGCTCAAGGTACTAAACGATATCATAACCGCCATCGATAAAAGACAMTACTGTGCAGCCGTCTTCATCGACCTGGCCAAGGCTTTCGACTCAATCACCACATTCTTATCGGCAGACTCAGTAGCCTCGGTTTTTCTAATGACTGCCTTGCCTGGTTCACCAACTACTTTGCAGACAMAGTTCAGTGTGTCAAATCGGAGGGCATGTTGTCCGGTCCTCTGGCAGTCTCTATGGGGGTACCACAGGGTTCAATTCTCGGGCCGACTCTTTTCTCTGTATARATCAATGATGTTGCTCTTGCTGCGGGCGATTCCCTGATCCACCTCTACGCAGACGACACCATTCTATATACTTCCGGCCCTTCCTTGGACACTGTGCTATCTAACCTCCAAACGAGCTTCAATGCCATACAACACTCCTTCCGTGGCCTCCAACTGCTCTTAAACGCTAGTAAAACCAAATGCATGCTTTTCAACCGTTCGCTGCCTGCACCCGCACGCCCGACTAGCATCACCACCCTGGACGGTTCCGACCTAGAATATGTGGACATCTATAAGTACCTAGGTGTCTGCCTAGACTGCAAACTCTCCTTCCAGACTCATATCAAACATCTCCAATCCAAAATCAAATCAAGAATCGGCTTTCTATTRCGCAACAAAGCCTCCTTCACTCACGCCGCCAAATTTACCCTACTAAAACTGACTCCTACCGATCCTCGACTTCGGCGATGTCATCTACAAAATAGCTTCCAATACTCTACTCAGCAAACTGGATGCAGTTTATCACAGTGCCATCCGTTTTGTTACTAAAGCACCTTATACCTCCCACCACTGCGACCTGTATGCTCTAGTCGGCTGGCCCTCGCTACATGTTCGTCGTCAGACCCACTGGCTCCAGGTCATCTACAAGGCTATGCTAGGTAAAGTGCCGCCTTATCTCAGTTCACTGGTCACGATGGCAACACCCACCCGTAGCACGCGCTCCAGCAGGTGTATCTCACTGATCATCCCTAAAGCCAAAACCTCATTTGGACGCCTTTCCTTCCAGTTCTCTGCTGCCTGCGACTGGAACGAATTGCAAAAATCTCTGAAGTTGGAGACTTTTATCTCCCTCAACAAGTTTAAACATCTGCTATCCGAGCAGCTAACCGATCGCTGCAGCTGTACATAGTCCATCGGTATATAGCCCACCCAATTGACCTACCTCACCCCCATACTGTTTTTATTTATTTACTTTTCTGCTCTTTTGCACACCAGTATCTCTACTTGCACATGATCATCTGATGATTTATCACTCCAGTGTTAATCTGCTAAATTGTAATTATTCGCTCCTATGGCCTATTTATTGCCTACCTCCTCATGCCTTTTGCACACATTGTATATAGATTCTCTTTTTTACGCCATGTGTAACTCTGTGTTGTTGTCTGTTCACACTGCTATGCTTTATCTTGGCCAGGTCGCAGTTGTAAATGAGAACTTGTTCTCAACTAGCCTACCTGGTTAAATAAAGGTGAAATAAAAATAAATAAAAATTTTGCCACATTTGATGTACTGCAGTGCTAGCGAGCTGTAGGTTATGCTTTCAGTACTAAATTCATTCTCTGATCCTCTGATTGGGTGGACAACATTTCAGTTCATGCTGCAAGAGCTCTGATAGGTTGGAGGACGTCCTCTGGAAGTTGTCATAATTACTGTGTAAGTCTATGGAAGGGGGTGAGAACCATGAGCCTCCTAGGTTTTGTCAATGTACCAAGAGGAGGACAGAAGCTAGCTGTCCTCCGGCTATACCATGGTACTACCCTACAGAGTGCTGCTGAGGCTATTGTAGATCTTCTTTGAAAAACAGTGTGTTCTAATACATTTTTTGGTGATGTGAATGTAGTTAGTGTAGTTTTATCTAAAAAGGGTAACTTATTTTTAATGGTTTCACTTTATATTTTTATGAAATTCACTGAGGATGGTCCTCCCCTTCCTCCGCTGAGGAGCCTCCACTGGTACAGTATGTACTGTTCTGTTCTCTGCAGAAGGAATGGATGTACTGTCTGCGACGTTATGTTGTGATCACAGCAGAATTAATATTAGAAATGTTTTTCAGTGTTCTGAAATCCAAACGGCAGCACAGAAAAACAAATATTGACCAAAGCCGGGGCTTAGTCCCAAGATGTCTATGGGATGTACTGTTTCTACTGCTTGCACCTGTCTCAGCCAGAAGCTCAGTTTTAAAGAATCCAGAAGCCCACTATTAACAATACATACCTCTTGTCCCCAGCATGTCTACAACCAGCAGGAGGTGAGGGAGCTCCTGGGACGTCTGGATCTGGGCAACCGCACCAAGATGGGCCAGAAGGGCTCCTCAGGTCTGTCCCGAGCTGTGTCAGCCTATGGCATTGTGGGTAAGATAGTCCTCCTTGGACCCTCAGTCCTCACAACTTCTTCTCCTCTACCAGTTGCTATAGGAACGGCCATGAGCCTGTCGGCATGTCTTGTCTAGTGAGTACTGCACATGAGGGTTTTGGCTGAGATGTGTAGGCTAGTAGGACTGTGGTAAGGAGAGTTGATCCTGAAGCAGTCATTAAGGGCAGAAAGTGTGTTTTCTGTCCCTGTGTTGCTGTGGAAACCAGCTTTTGGAGGGTTCAGAGATATTATAGAGTTAGTGCTCCTAGCGGGCTATTTAAAAAAATATTTTTTACAAGAAGCTAATCAATGCAGTCACTTGTTTTGGTTTACTTAATTGATCAAATAAAGACTTAAAAGCGTAATCCAACCCCATTCAGATGTATTTCTGGCCTTAGTCTCTATACCTGTTTCTACTCTCATAAGCACGTGACACTACCTGATCTCTCAAGGCCTTCAGTGGCCACTTGAAGTTTGACAATAACCAACTTCCTGCTAGACCATTTTCCCACATTTTTCTCTTGAAAACCAATTTTGTTACTTAATTGGTAATTTCGGTGTCTGAACCTGAGAGATGTATTTAGTCTTAATGCCTGGAAGAATGAAGCATCTCAAGGTGAAGTGGTTGCTAATGTGGAGTTGTGATGCTCTTGCTAGTAGAAATGTCAAGCTTTGAGATCAAGTTCACACTGAACAGAGGGAAGAAGGGAGAGGGGAGCGTCACACAGCCTTATTATCCTTCTGTCTTGTTTCTGTACGCACACAAACCCATTTACTTGGAGGCTGAGTCAGATGACATTCAGTAGTTTGAACAGACAATGTTGTGAGGCTTTAATCATGGTGCCTTGTTCCAACCGTCTCCGGGCCAGTGTGTTTGTAGAATTATACCAACAGGTAATAGGTCTGACAGTAGTGTGAATGCCATTCATCCCCCATCAGCCCTGATCTACATACAGTAATGGGGAGAACAACAAACAGATGTGCGCAAGCAAGGACGCACAGGCATACACATTACAGTACCTTCGGAAAGTATTCAGACCCCTTGACTTTTCCCACATTTTGTTAGGTTACAGCCTTATTCTAAAATTGCAACCATTTTTTCTCTCTCATCAAACTACACACAATAACCCATAATGACAAAGCAAAAACTGGTTTTTAGACATTTTTGCTAATTTATTAAAAATAAAGAACTGAAATATCACATTTTACATAAGTATTCAGACCCTTTACTCAGTACTTTGTTGAAGCAACTTTGGCAGCGATTAAAGCAGGGGTGTCAAACATACGGCCCGCGGGCCGGAACCGGCCCCCAAGGAGGTTCGATCAGGCCCGCAGGATAATTTGAAAGTGGAAAAAATGCATAAAAGACATGGAATTAATATTTTTAATTCGCTGCAATTCATGGATTATCCGCTAAGGGGCGCACTCTTTCCATCAGAGTAGAAGACAAGCCGCATCACTGAGACAGACTGAAAACAGCAGACGGTATCAATGCGCCATCTGCTGCTTGTTACGACGTTGTTAATACCTTGGTCTCTACCTCTCCGCTACACCCTCATTAGCCAAAATGTCGTTATCCAAACGGAGAAAAGTAGATAAGGAGTGTAGAATTTTCAAAGAAAAATGGACCACGTCCTATTTATTTACACTGTAAAATGTGCACTTTAATGTTAGTCAGCAGCTTCAAAACAAAAGTTGTGTGATGGAATTCTACTGTTCATACAACTCCATAAATTTTCAGTATGTATTGTATGTGTATGTATGTTTCATGTATGAAGTTTACAGATTTACAGGACAGGCGAACACTTTCTTCATTACACATTTAAAATCACTCTCCTTAGTTTGTAAGGTGTACGCAGGGATTACATTTAGATTTTATATGCGTATGTGTAAGTGGTTTAAAAATTCCTTTCTTTAAAAGTCTCATTTAATCTTAAAGTGCATTACTATATTTTTCAGTACCAATTAAAGTTTTGTGCCTTTGTACAATCAGTGGGATCAGTTGCAATGCATATTTGTGAATGATAAAAGTAAATTGCACATTTGTCTAAGGAAATATGAGGTGTTTCATGAAATGTTTTGTAAAAGGATAGTTCATTAAATTTCAATATTTTCCTAATGTTCTTGTGCTTCTTTACACCAAAACAAAGGAAAGACATGATATTTTGGTTATTTATAGCAGAGTATGGTATAATTTTAATGGTCCGGCCCACTTGACATCTCCCTAGGCCGTATGTGGCCCACGATGCGAAATGAGTTTGACACCCCTGGATTAAAGCCTCGAGTCTTCTTGGGTATGACGCAATTAGCTTGGCACGTGTATTTGGGGAGTTTCTCCCATTCTACTCTGCAGATCCTCTCAAGCTCTGTCACTTAAAGCCACTCCTGCGTTGTCTTGGCTGTGTGCTTAGGGTCATTGTCCTGTTGGAAGGTGAACCATCTCTCCAGTCGGAGGTCCTCAGCGCTCTGGAGCAGGTTTTCATCAAGGATCTCTGTATTTTGCTCCGTTCATCTTTCCCTCGATCCTGACTGGTCTATCAGTCCCTGCCACTGAGAAACATCCCCACAGCATGAGGCTGCCACCACCATGCTTCACCGTAGGCATGGTGCCAGGTTTCCTCCAGACGTGAGGCTTGGCATTAGGTCAAAGAGTTCCATCTTGGTTTCATCAGACCAGAGAATCTTGTTTCTCATGGTTTGAGAGAATTTAAGTGCCCTTTGTCAAACTCCAAGCGGGCTGTCATGTGCCTTTTACTGAGGAGTGGCTTCCGTCTGGCCACTCTACCATAAAGGCTTGATTGGTGGAGTGCTTCTAGAGCTCTGTCATCTCCCTGACCAAGGCCCTTCTCCCCCGATTGCTCAGTTTAGCCGGGCGGCCAGCTCTTGGAAGATTCTTGGTGGTTCCAAACTTCTTCCATTTAAGAATGATGGAGGCCACTGTGTTCTTGGGGACCTCCAATGTTGCAGACATTTTTGGGTACCCTTCCCCAGATCTGTGCCTCAACACAATCCTGTCTCGGAGCTCTACGGACTATTCCTTCGAACTCATGGCTTGTTCTTTGCTCTGACATGTACCGTCAACTGTGGGTCCTTTATATAGACAGGTGTGTGCCTTCCAAATCATGTCCAATCAATGGTAACAGGATGCACCTGAGCTCAATTTTGAGTCTCATAGCAAAAGGTCTGTATACTTATGTAAATATGTTGGCAGTTTTTATAAATTTGTACAACTTTGGAAAACCCTTTTTTTGGGTTGTCATTATGGGGTATTGTGTGAAGATTGCTGACTATTTTTCTTTATTTAATCTATTTTAATCTAATCTATAATAAGACTGTAATGTAACAAAATGTGTAAAAAGTCAATGGGTCTGAATACTTTCCAAAGGTGGTGTGTGTGTATATACACACACACACACACACATACTGCCGTTCAAAAGTTTGGGGTCACTTAGAAATGTCCTTGTTTTTGAAAGAAAATTTTAAAAATTGGTCAATTTTAAAATAACATAAAATTGATCAGAAATACAGTGTAGACATTAATGCTGTAAATTACTATTGTTGCTGGAAACGGCTGATTTTTAATGGATATCTACATAGGCGTACAGAGGCCCATTGTCAGCAACCATCACTCCTGTGTTCCAATGGCATGTTGTGTTAGCTAATCCAAGTTTATAATTTTAAAAGGCTAATTGATCATTAGAAAACCCTTTTGCAATTATGTTAGGACAGCTGAAAACTGTTGTGCTGATTTGAAGAAGCAATAAAACTGGCCTTCTTTAGACTCGTTGAGTATCTGGAGAATCAGCATTTGTGGGTTCGATTACAGGCTCAGAATGGCCAGAAACTTTAGTACTTTCTTCTGAAACTTGTCAGTCTATTCTTGTTCTGAGAAATGAAGGCTATTCCGCGCGAGAAATTGCCAAGAAACTGAAGATCTCGTACAACGCTGTGTACTACTGCCTTCACAGAACAGCGCAAACTGTCTCTAACCAGAATAGAAAGAGGAGTGGGAGGCCCCGGTGCACAACTGAGCAAGAAGACAAGTACATTAGTGTCTAGTTTGAGAAACAGACGCCTCACAAGTCCTCAACTGGCAGCTTCATTAAATAGTACTCGCAAAACACCAGTCTCAATGTCAACAGTGAAGAGGCGACTGAGATCTCTGGCCTTCTCGGCAGAGTTGCAAAGAAAAAGCCATATTCCGACTGGCCAATGGAAAGAAAAGATAAGATGGGCAAAAGAACACAGGCACTGGCCAAGAGAAAGATTGGGAAAAAGTGTTATGGACAGACTAATCTACGTTTGAAGGTGTTCGGATCACAAAGATGAAAGCGAAGTTTGAAGGAACATATTATTTTGATAAAATCATTATTTATAACCTTGTGAACAAACCTCTTGACTATTTCCTATTCATTTGCACTCTTCATGTATGTTTTAATGGAAAACAAGGACATTTCTAAGTGACCCAGACTTTTGAACAGTAGTGTGATATTATCATATATATACAGTGGGGCAAAAAAGTATTGTCAGCCACCATTGTGCAAGTTCTCCACTTAAAAAGATGAGAGAGGCCTGTAATTTTCATCATAGGTACACTTCAACTATGACAGACAAAATGAGGGGAAAAAATCCAGAAATCACATTGTAGGATTTTTAATGAATTATTTGCAAATTATGGTGGAAAATAGTATTTGGTCACCTACAAACAAGCAAGATTTCTGGCTCTCACGACCTGTAACTTCTTCTTTAAGGCTCCTCTGTCCTCCACTCGTTACCTGTATTAATGGCACCTGTTTGAACTTGTTATCAGTATAAAGACACCTGTCCAAACCTCAAACAGTCACCTCCAAACTCCACTATGGCCAAGACCAAAGAGCTGTCGAAGGACACCAGAACAAAATTGTAGACCTGCACCAGGCTGGGAAGAGTGAATCTGCAATAGGTAAGCAGCTTGGTTTGAAGAAATCAACTGTGGAGCAATTATTAGGAAATGGAAGACATACAAGACCACTGATAATCTCCCTCGATCTGGGGCTCCACGCAAGATCTCACCCCGTGGGGTCAAAATGATCACAAGAACGGTGAGCAAAAATCCAGAACCAACGGGGGGACCTAGTGAATGACCTGCAGAGAGCTGGACCAAAGTAACAAAGCCTACCATCAGTAACACACTACGCGCCAGGGACTCAAATCCTGCAGTGCCAGACGTGTCCCCCTGCTTAAGCCAGTACATGTCCAGGCCCGTCTGAAGTTTGCTAGAGAGCATTTGGAATGATCCAAGAAGATTGGAGAATGTCATATGTCAGATGAAACAAAATAGAACTTTTGGTAAAAACTCAACTCGTCGTGTTTGGAGGACAAAGAATGCCTGAGTTGCATCCAAAGAACACCCATACCTACTGTGAAGCATGGGGGTGGAAACATCATTCACATTTGTGGCCTGCTGGAGGTCATTTTGCAGGGCTCTGGCAGCTCCTCCTTGCACAAAGGCGGAGGTAGCGGTCCTGCTGCTGGGTTGTTGCCCTCCGACGGCCTCCTCCACGTCTCCTGATGTACTGGCCTGTCTCCTGTAGTGCCTCCATGCTCTGGCACTACGCTGACAGAACTAGCAAACCTTCTTGCCACAGCTCGCATTGATGTGCCATCCTGGATGAGCTGCACTACCTGAGCCACTTGTGTGGGTTGTAGACTCCGTCTCATGCTACCACTAGCAGTAAGAAAGCACCGCCAGCATTCAAAAGTGACAAAACATTCAGCCAGGAAGCAATGGATCTGAGAAGTGGTCTGTGGTCACCACCTGCAGAACCACTCCTTTATTGGGGGTGTCTTGCTAATTGCCTATAATTTCCACCTTTTGTCTATTCCATTTGCACAACAGCATGTGGAATTTATTGTCAATCAGTGTTGCTTCCTAAGTGGACAGTTTGATTTCACAGAAGTGTGATTGACTTGGAGTTACATTGTGTTGTTTAAGTGTTCCCTTTATTTTTTTGAGCAGTGTATATATACAGAGTTGAAGTTGGAAGTTTACATACACTTAGGTTGGAGTCATTTAAAACTTGTTTTTCAACCGCTCCACAAATTTCTTGTTAAACTATAGTTTTGGCAAGTCGGTTAGGACATCTACTTTGTGCAACAATTGTTTACTGACAGATTATTTCCCTTATAATTCACTGTATCACAATTCCAGTGGGTCAGAAGTTTACATACACTAAGTTGACTGTGCCTTTAAACAGCTTGGAAAATTCCAGAAAATTATGTCATGGCTTTAGAAGCTTCTGATAGGCTAATTGACATCATTTGAGTCAATTGGAGGTGTACTTGTGGATGTATTTCAAGGCCTACCTTTAAACTCAGTGCCTCTTTGCTTGACATCATGGTGAAAATCAAAATAAATCAGCCAAGACCTGCTTGAAGGCAATTTCCAAATGCCTGAAGGTACCACGTTCATCTGTACAAAAAATGGTACGCAAGTATAAACACCATGGGACCACGCAGCCATCATACCCATCAGGAAGAAGACGCGTTCTGTCTCCTAGAGATGAACGTACTTTGGTGCGAAAAGTGCAAATCAATCCCAGAACAACAGCAAAGGACCTTGTGAAGATGCTGGAGGAAACGGGTACAAAAGTATCTATATCCACAGTTAACAAGTCCTATATCGACAACCTAAAAGGCCGCTCAGCAAGGAAGAAGCCACTGCTCCAAAACCGCCATAAAAAAGCCAGACCGGTTTGCAACTGCACATACTCTACTCAGACTGCATCCAGTTTGCTATCACAGTGCCATCCGTTTTGTTACCAAATCACCTTATACCACTGCGACCTGTATGCTCTAGTCAGCTGGCCCTCGCTACATATTCGTCGCCAGACCCACTGGCTCCAGGTCATCTATAAGTCTATGCTTGGTAAAGCTCCGCCTTATCTCAGCTCACTGGTCACGATAACAACACCCACCCGTAGCACACGTTCCAGCAGGTATATCTCACTGATCATCTCCAAAGCCAACACCTCATTTGGCCACCTTTCCTTCCAGTTCTCTGCTGCCAGTGACTGGAATGAATTGCAAAAATCGCTGAAGCTGGAGACTTTTATTTCCCTCACCAACTTGAAACATCTGCTATCTGAGCAGCTAACCGATCGCTGCAGCTGTACATAGTCCATCTGTAAATAGCTCACCCAATCTACCTACCTCATCCCCATACTGTTTTTATTTACTTTTCTGCTCTTTTGCACACCAGTATCTCTACTTGCACATCATCATCTGCTCATTTATCACTCCAATGTTAATCTGCTAAATTGTAATTCTTCGCCACTATGGCCTATTTATTGCCTACCTCCTCATGCCTTTTGCACACACTGTATATAGACTTATTTTCTTCTGTGTCATTGACTTGTTTATTGTGTTATTGGCTTGTTTATTGTTTACTCCATGTGTAACTCTGTGTTGTTGTCTGTGTCACACTGCTTTGCTTTATCTTGGCCAGGTCGCAGTTGTAAATGAGAACTTGTTCTCAGCTAGCCTACCTGGTGAAATAAAATAAAAAATAAAAACATGGGGACAAAGATTGTACTTTTTGGAGAAATGTCCTCTGGTCTGATGAAACAAAAATAGAACTGTTTGGCCATAGTGACCATCGTTATCTTTGGAGAAAAAAGGGGGTTGGCTTGCAAGCCGAAGAACACCATCCCAACCGTGAAGAACGGGGGTGGCAGCATCATGTTGTGGGGGTGCTTTGCTGCAGTAGGGACTTGTGCACTTCACAAATAGATGGCATCATGAGGACAGAAAATTATGTGGATGTATTGAAGCAACATCTCAAGACATCAGTCAGGAAGTTGAATCTTGATTGCAAATGGGTCTTCCAAATGGACAATGACCCCAAGCATACTTCCAAAATAGTGGCAAAATGGCTTAAGGACAACAAAGTCAAGGCATTGGAGTGGCCATCACAAAGCCCTGACCTTAATCCTATACCAGCTCTGTCAGGAGGAATGGGCCAAAATTCACCCAACTTATTGTGGGAAGCTTGTAGAAGGCTACCGGAAACGTTTGACCCAAGTTAAACAATTTAAAGGCAATGCTACCAAATACTAATTGAGTGTATGTAAACTTCTGACCCACTGGGAATGTGATGAAAGAAATAAAGCTGAAATAAATCATTCTCTACTATTATTCTGACATTTCACATTCATACAATAAAGTGGTGATCCTAACTGACCTAAGACAGTTAATTTTTACTCGGATTAAATGTCAGGAATTGTGAAAAACTGAGTTTAAATGTATTTGGCTAAGGTGTATGTCAACTTCTGACTTCAACTGTATGTGTGTGTTAAAAAAAAATATATATATATATATGCACACACACACACACAGGTGAAGTGCATGTAAGCCAGGGTGCAGGCCACCTCTGCCCATGATACCTTATCGTTTTTTACATTAAAACTATATGGGGGTGAGGGATGCTGCTATTTAGGTGCGCTCATACAGGAGTAGTAAAGGTACAGTTCACTACTTTTGTGAGAGAGAAAAAATACTGTGATTTTATCAGGGAGTGCTGCAGCACCATTAGCACACTTGCTTCCCACGGCTATGTCTCACGGTCAGTCCCTTTCAGACGGTTAAGCATTGCACCTGTACTATCATTTCCGTACCTCAATTCCACCTTGCTAAGTTGTATTTCCTTCTTTTTTAACTTCACAGTCGTGCCAAACAGGACTTCGCTGCTGTTGCTTGCCTTTCGAACCGTTAATTATGATGACATAGTGTAGAGTGGACTCCAAAATAATTGATTCCTGGACGCAGTGGCGGATTTAGGTATAGGTGACATGGGCAGCCACCTAAGGCGGTATCTTGTCGGGGGCGGCACGGGGCACCCGCACAAAAAAAAATCGTAATGGTGACATATGAGAGATCGGTTTTCTAGCGCTCATTTGCACGTCACGTCAATGATATCATGTCACCGTGTAGGACTGTGGGTCAATTAACCTTGTCGGAGTGGGCTCCCTGATTTCTAGTTTGTGAGCTAGACAGGCTACTACTGCCACTCAGAAGTATGAGATGGGGTGGGGGTAGGTTGACCTCAGATCTCCCCACTGGAAACCCAAGGTAGGGGGAGCGGGGGAATCTATCAAATAGTGCACATCTAACTTTTTGTACAGCACTAATGCAATTAGTAAAATCAGTCACACTACGAAATGCTACCAAATAAACCACAATTCATTCATCATACTGTTCAATTTTTTTCTGGTTTGTGTGAAATCGTTAAGAATAATATAAAACCAGTCTGCACACCACCAAGGTGAATTGGTTTGGCCTTGACTCTTAGTTGACAGTGTTGAGGGATGGGTAATGTATTGATGCCCGAGTGCCAAATCAACACATTTGTTTCTATTTGTCTTTGTTACTTCTTTTTGATATTTATGAGTCTTATTTTTGTATATATTGTTATTTATATAGTTTTAAATGTTATGATTATTTATTTGTGTTTTTCCAAATGTCTGAATAAAAATTAGTTAGTGCAGAATGGTGCTTTTTTGTTTTTGTTGTTGCCGGGTGGGGCGCTGAAAGGGGGGTTCGCCCAGGGAGCCTTACAAGCTATAACTGCTACTGCCTGGACGCCTTGCACGTCGACGCCCGGTGTCGACTCCCATTTCTGAGTGTCAAGATTTGATTTCGCTAGGGATCGACTCCTAAGATTCAGTGTTTTTGAAACGGAGGAGACTTATTAGTTGCCGTACTTCTGAGAAAATAAGCACATTCATAGCGATCCAGGGACGGGGAGAGAGAGGGGAGGTGCACAGTATGCAGGTCGGCCACCAGGCAGACAGTCAGGCCTAGTGCATGGTTCTATCTATCGGCAATCAAAAGCTGTATCTCTCAATGGAATGCTGTATCTCACAAAGAATAATGAATACGCCCCACACAAGCTAGCGCAAGGGAGAGAGGGGAGGGAGGGGCCAGGCAGAAAAACATGTCTTTGCACGCCTCGCAAATTCCCCAAAGAAGCCTAAAGTTCCTCTCTGGTTTTATTTTAAATTACACAACTTTCCCCAGGCCTTTATAGCCTATTGTCTAGTTAGGCTATAACACGAAAAATAATGTTTTTTGATAACTGCGATTTTAATTTAGTATAGGGCTGAGCGACTACTGCTTTTTGAGGTAGTCTCAGTTCGATTATAAAAAAATGATTTCGGTTTCATTATGTGGATTGAATTCTGTAACTACACAGAATAAAACAAGTAAGGAAAGTCCCATGGTGGTAGTGACTGCCCATTACTGCTTCTGACTTATTAACCATTTATTCACATGACTTTACTTTTAAATAAAATACTTCAGTTGTTGTGTATATTACATTTGTTTAATTTGATTTTATTAATTAATTCCAAGTTATTTTCTCCTCTCTATAAAGCTGTTGCCTATGCTGTCTGAGAAAATCACTATTTTAATAGTTCTTCAAAGTAAATAAGGCATACTCATAAATACCAACAATCACTTAGATCATATGTGTCAAACTCCACGGAGGGCCGAGTGTCTGCAGAGTTTTGCTCCTCCCTTGTACTTGATTGATGAGGTCATTAATTAGTAAGGAATTCCCTTCACCTGGTTGTCTAGGTCTGAAATGAAAGGAAAAACCAGCAGAGACTAGGCCCTCCATGGATACCTCGTGAAGCAATTGCTCTCAAAGTAGGCCTATCCCTTTTGATCAGGCATTTTCATGCCTATATGTCGCAGGCTAAAAGAAACAGGTGTACAATGGATTATGGTCATTGTAGTTAGTTTAGCGCTGAAAATGTGATAATTATGTAGAACATTGGTCTGTTGGAATCTACAACTCCCTACTACATCGCACAATTCGGACATGATCTGATTTATCTCTAGAGAAACTTCAACGCAATTGAGGCATTGAGAATTGGAATTCAAATAATTGAACTGACATCTGTCAATTTAGTTGTTTTAAAAACTGAAAAATAACCAACTTTTCAGTTAATCGTTCAGCACTAATATGGTTTAAACATTCACACCCACAGACACCCAATCTATTTTTCTATCTGAAATTGACAATCACTGCAATTGGCTACGTAGGTAACATGGCATGGCCTACAGAGAAACATTTCTTGGAAGTCCTCTGTATTGAGCTGGATGGTGATCTAGAACAGGGGTTCTCAAACTTTTTCACTCAGGCCCCCCCTTCTGTCACAGGTCAGGTTTTCTCCCTTGAGTGTACACCAGAGGTTGCCACTGGAGAACACCCTTGGGTTACTTCTAGTATCCAGGTGACCCTGATTGGGCTTATTGGGATCACCTGCTGGATGACTATTTAGGTTCCTCTGTGGACTGGGCCAGTTGCTCAGGTCTCATGTTTTGTTCAGTGTTCTCGTGGGCCCTTGCTTTGTTGTTTTGCTATGAAGACCTTAAGTAAATATTCTGGATTTACCCTTACCTCTATCTGTTGTGTTTCTCTGTGCCTGTGTCCGAGTTCGTACTAGCACTAATGTCACACCTTCCAGCATTGGACAAATAGCTCTCTACGGTTTGCGATGACAAGAGGAACTGATGATGCACTGCCCAATTTCTAAATGACACCTTTTGCATTCTACTATTACAACTTTCAAGAGTAAGTTGAACGCCGGACTGAGTTCAATTTGGGAACCACTGATCTAGGAAATCACTCACACCGACCCAGACAAAGCAAGGAAATTGAATGTCAATGTGTCACGGCAAGAACATGGGTGGTTCTGATGATGTAAAATGGGTAAGGGTATCATTTTGAGGTACAAAATGTCCATTCTCTCATCCCCAATCCTCAAACCATTTATGCTTAATATCATTTATCCATATGAATTTATCCTATGCTGTTTCTAGGGATGTTTCTCTCATCTATCCCCAGTAGGTTATTTCCCCCAGGAGGATGCGTAACCTGTAGATTTGCCTATGGTCTCATCCCCTCCCATTAACGTACATCGGAGTGGGGGCCCAGGACCGAGTTTGGGAATCCCTGGTCCAAGCGACATGGCGCTTGTGGTCTGTGTTTCTAGCGGTTCATGACCTCCAAGAGGAGATCTTATGAAAACAGCCTGACTAATATGATTGACAAACAATAATATGCTCTCAGAGAACATCTGTTCTGCTTTTCCGTGAAGCAGTATATCTCTGTGTATTACAGTAGTGAATACACATTCCAGGACTGAAAGCATATTATTTTGTAATTGAATATATATATATATATATATATATATATATATATATATATATATATATTTAAAATAAAGATTTTGAAGGTGATAATGAAGGATGTAAGACAGATGAACAGACTGTGAGTGTTGTGGTCATGCAGCGTGAAAAACAAGTGGTCTCATCTATCATGAAGACACACATACATACATAGATAGGCACTCATTTGATTGTTGAGATGAGAATAGATATTGTACATAGATGTATGAAAATGTTATCTGGGTGGTTTGAGGTGTCCTATAGTAATACTAATCGTATGTGTGCTGTTCATGTGTATTCATTGTCCTGGTCTTGCAGGCTTTGTCCGATTCCTTGAGGGTTATTACCTCGTGTTGATCACCAAGCGGAGGAAGATGGCCGACATTGGTGGTCACTCCATATACAAGATAGAGGATACTAACATGATCTACATCCCCAACGACTCAGTGAGGGTGACACATCCTGACGAGGCCAGGTACAGTAGGTCAACCGTTATATACCCAACATCCCACTGGAGATTTTCTCCTTTCCTTCCACTTTCCTCTTTCTCTCACTTGTTTCTCTCTGTTTACACACACACAGTGTGACGGCTTCACTGTGTGACCAGCTAAGGATCACTCAGTATATAGGTCTAAATAACCTGCCATGCACAGCAAATGATTATGACATTTTCTAGTCTCCCCTTTTCATTGAGATGAGAAAGTAACATGTATGATGTTATATCTCAAAGACTAGGACTGTTTCCTATGTGACCTGACGACTCTGGTCATGTGACTGTGGTGATGCGACAGGAAAAACTCCTGCCACTAGTATTTGAGGTTCTGACTAGGTGGGATACAGCTACGACCAGAAGTTACTTTTTCGTAGCAGGTTAGGAGAACTTACGCAGCCACGTGGCAGGTTAGGAGAATTGGGTTAATGTTAGGAAAGGGGTTAGGGTTAGCTCAAATGCTCTCCTGAACTGCTACGAAAAGTCAATTCCGGTCGTAGCTGTACTCTGTCTAGTCACAACCAGTATTATGTCATTGATGCAGGTCTTAACCATAAGAGATTGGGACTGTTTATTTCTCCTCTTATAGATACGTGAGGATCTTTCAGAATGTGGACCTGTCCAGTAACTTCTACTTCAGGTAAGTAAGTGTGTGAGATCTTAAAAATACCCACTCCTCCACATAGCTCTTCTGTTGTTTGTCAAGTCAATGCTTTTGTTTGTCACAAGCCTTGGTGATCAGGATGCTCAGGTGTTTGCTGCAGTATGGAACCTGTCAAACGCTATTCAGTTCTTCCCTTTTTTTGTATGTTACTTTGTTGGAACAAATGTCACACAAGATGTACAGTATATCTGAGGTTATCCCTCTCATGTGCATACACATACACACACACACACACACACACACACACACACACACTTTCAAGACTGGATCTTTTATTGCAGTGATGTTATGAGTCGGTGAGAGAGGACAGAGCCACACTCTTATGGATTTATGTATCAACATCCTCATTAAAACTACACAAATATACACTGAGTGTACAAAACACGTTCCATGACAGACTGACCAGGTGAATCCAGGTGAAAGCTATGATCCCTTATTGAAATCCACTTCAATCAGTGTAGCTGAAGGGGAGGAGACAGGTTAAAGAAGGATTTTTAAGCCTTGAGACAATTGAGACATGGATTGTGTATGTGTGCCATTCAGAGGGGGAATGGGGAAGACAAAAGATTTAAGTGCCTTTTGAACAGAGTATGCCAGGCGCACCGATTTGAGTGTGTCAAGAACTGCAACGCTGCTGGGTTTTTCACACTCAACAGTTTCCTGTGTATCAAGAATGGTCCACCCACCCAAAGGACATCCAGCCAACTTGACATAACTGTTGGAAGCATTGGAGTCAACATGGGCCAGCATCCCTGTGGAACGCTTTCGACACCTTGTAGAGTCCATTCCCATACGAGTTGAGGCTGTTCTGATGCCAAAAAGGGGGGCAACTCAATATTAGGAAAGTGTTCCTAATGTTTTTATCTCAGTGTACATCTCATTAAAACAAACGGTTATCTTTTATTTCCATCCATCCATTGAATTAGATTGTATTTTCTTTCATTGAATTCTCTTACAAAAACACATAAGAGATGACATCACTGCCACCAATAGTTATGTATCATTAAAGTACTGTTTGGACTCCTTTCTGAAGTGTCTGTCAGTTTTTCGTCATTAAGCCAGAGTGACACACAGAGAGCTCAAAATACCCATCTGGTGTATCCGTAACTCCTCTTGGAATCATGCCCTTCAGCACCTACCATCTAAAGCCCACTGTAGCAGTAGCTGTACTAAAGGGTCTGTATTGACTTAGTGTAGTCACGACTCGCTCCGCAGATGACCTTCTATTAGTTCTCACTCAGACTTGTTGTCAAGCTGGTAATTTTTCTCCCTAGCGACAGGTGAAGATACATTTTGGACCTTACCTTTTTTTATATCCTCAAGGAAAAAAACATTGTATATCGTCAAGAAAAAAATATATTTAAAAAAAATAGACGTACTGTCAGGTGTAAAACAAAATGATTTTTTTTCGGTCATTCCTCTATCATTATTGTTTTTACGCATCACTCCATTCATCCATCTCGTTGATTTCTGATTATCGAAGTGTTCTTCTTCCTCGTTAACCTTTTCACCTATGAACTTTGACCCCCCCCCCAGCTACAGCTATGACCTGAGCCACTCCCTGCAGTACAACCTGACGCTGCTGCATAGCCCGTGTGACCCGGGCACAGTGGAGGAGGTGCACACACGGAGCAGCAGACAGCAGGACAGCTTCGACATCTTCGAGGACGAGGGCCTGCCCACACAAGGTCAGACAGCTCCTGCCCCCTCACACTTTCCCTAAACTCCAGTTCCAGTTTTTGTGAATACACTCTATTGAACACATTTCATTTGTTAGCACAAAAAAAGGAGTTGTATGTTACACTTGGTTATGTTTTCTTGATGTTATAACTGTTAAGTCAGTCACTGGTTCCAAATAGAAAAAGATCCTCACAACTCAAGCCACTCATAAAGCCATTCACCAGCTAAAAGGTTGATCAGGAAAACCAAAGTCTTTATTCAGCTCATCTGTCTCTCCTCAATACAGTTTCCATGTTCTAATCTACTGTATCGGTGGTAAACCATCCCCTCCTTGATCCTGTCCATGTAAGCTGTTCTGTGGTGTTTTGTGTTCCTATGTCATGGTTCCGCTGCAGTGTTCCACGGCCTCCAGAGTGAACCGTACGCCAAGTACGTGTGGAACGGCAAGCTCCTGGAGCGCGTCAAGGACACGGTGCATCCTGATTGGCTCATGTACATCATCCATGGCTTCTGTGGCCAGTCCAGTATCCTTTTCCTCCTGCCTGGTTACGACCTGTGGCCAGTCCAGTATCCTTTTCCTCCTGCCTGGTTACGACCTGTGGCCAGTCCAGTATCCTTTTCCTCCTGCCTGGTTAACGAACCTGTGGGCCAGTCCAGTTATCCTTTTCCTTCCTGCCTGGTTACGACCTGTGGCCAGTCCAGTATCCTTTTCCTCTGCCTGGTTACGACCTGTGGCAGTCCAGTATCCTTTTCCTCCTGCCTGGTTACGACCTGTGGCCATCCAGTATCCTTTTCCTCCTGCCTGGTTACGCCCTGTGGCCAGTCCAGTATCCTTTTTCCTCCTGCTGGTTACGACCTGTGGCCAGTCAGTATCCTTTTCCTCCTGCCTGGTTACGACTGTGGCCAGTCCAGTATCCTTTTCCTCCTGCCTGGTTACGAACCTGTGGCCAGTCCAGTATCCTTTTTCTCCTGCTGGTTACGACCTGTGGCCAGTCCAGTTCCTTTTCCTCCTGCCTGGTTACGACCTGTGGCCAGTCCAGTATCCTTTTCCTCCTGCCTGGTTACGACCTGTGGCCAGTCAGATATCCTTTTCCTCCTGCCTGGTTACGACCTGTGGCCAGTCCAGTATCTTTTCTCTGCCTGGTTACGACCTGTGGCCAGTCCGTATCCTTTTCCTCCTGCCTGGTTACGACCTGTGGCCAGTCCAGTATCCTTTTTCCTCCTGCCTGGTTACGACCTGTGGCCAGTCCAGTATCCTTTTCCTCCTGCCTGGTTACGACCTGTGGCCAGTCCCAGTATCCTTTTCCTCCTGCCTGGTTACGACCTGTGGCCAGTCCAGTATCCTTTTCCTCCTGCCTGGTTTACGACCTGTGGCCAGTCCAGTATCCTTTTCCTCTGCCTGGTTACGACCTGTGGCCAGTCCAGTATCCTTTTCCTCCTGCCTGGTTACGACCTGTGGCAGTCCAGTATCCTTTTCCTCCTGCCTGGTTACGACCTGTGGCAGTCCAGTATCCTTTTCCTCCTGCCTGGTTACGACCTGTGGCCAGTCCAGTATCCTTTTCCTCCTGCCTGGTTACGACTGTGGCCAGTCCAGTATCCTTTTTCCTCCTGCCTGGTTACGACCTGTGGCCAGTCCAGTATCCTTTTCCTCCTGCCTGGTTACGACCTGTGGCCAGTCAGTATCCTTTTCCTCCTGCCTGGTTACGACCTGTGGCCAGTCAGTTCCTTTTCCTCCTGCCTGGTTACGACCTGTGGCCAGTCAGTATCCTTTTCCTCTGCCTGGGTTACGACCTGTGGCCAGTCCAGTATCCTTTTCCTCTGCCTGGTTACGACCTGTGGCCATGCAGTAATCCTTTTCCTCCTGCCTGGTTACGACTGTGGGCCAGTGCAGTATCCTTTTCCTCCTGCCTGGTTACGACCTGTGGCCAGTCCAGTAACCTTTTCCTCCTGCCTGGTTTTACGACCTGGTGGCCAGTCCAGTATCCTTTTCCTCCTGCCTGGTTACGACCTGTGGCCAGTCCAGTATCCTTTTCCTCCTGCCTGGTTACGACCTGCAAAGTAGAGTGTTCAGTTTAGTAGTCAGGTGCTGCAAATGTGCATGTGTGCTTGTGTCAGTGACTTGGTGCTTTTGCCATGTTCCAGATGTTGGTATCCACTAGGGCTGACAATTTAATCGACTGGTCTATTGTTTGTTCGATAGGCTGCTGGTTGGCCGAGTTTTCTTTTTTGCCCCCTATCATGTGTCTGGCATGCTGCTCACTGGAAAGTGTGTGCCTGCCTCTTGTTCCACAACACACGGAATACCATTATTATTATTTTTTTTCTGTTTGGGGGGCACTTGGAATACCTAATGAGCCAGATGCTCGTCAGTCTGCTAAGCTGCATTAAGCGATTTGTGTTTATATTATGGTCTATATAAAAGTATTAAGCAATGCTTATCAGGTATGAAAACAGTACCGCATTTGCATGCTTTGCCCATCTGGTATATGAGGTGGAAAATAAAAACATGATTAGGTTAGCTAGACAGTTTCTTTTTGTTTAGACTAGGAACGCACAGCTAATGTCTCCACTAAGCCAAAGAAAAACACACTTGAAACAAAATGTATGCCTACATTGGTTATATTGATGCATGGTTTGGTTATATTGATGCATATTTGAGTGTGGATGCTTGGGGCTTGGGTAGAAGTGCTTGAGAATAACTAAATCTGATGAATTGTGTCCCTGATTTTGAGAGCCCAGTTTAACTATCCGTCAGTGCAGATCTTATAAGCAGACATTAAGACATTATAACCATTCATTGCACCTCTTAGCCATGAGAGGTTTTAGCTAATGACTCTTCTGCTTGACTGAAGTTGTTCTTGGCTTTTTATATACGCAAGTAATAATGAATCACCTCCTCCACAGTCATGAGATGAATAAGTGAACTCCCCAGTATCCCAGTGATGGCGAGATGAAAGAGAAAATGGATAGTATAAACAAAAATACTTCAGTCTGAACTTAAACAACTAAAACTATGTAGAAAGTGTGGGGAAATGATAATGAACCTACTTACATTTATTATTTGTTTTATTTCTGAAACTATTTTTTCAATCACAGTATTTTCTTATCTGGAGCTATTAGCAGTGCTATTTAGCGGATTTGGTTGATTTTGTGGTCTCAAACCAGTCAGCTTATTAACATTCTTCATCAAGAATATTGGCAAATTAGAGTTATTGACAATGGAAAAAGGGGGGAATGTTGTTCCCTTATCATATAATTGCTACATTTACTATCAATATAGTTTTCCAGATTGTATTTTTGCAACAACAAAATGGGATGCTAATATTGGGTTGCGACTGAGAAATTTTGGTTCAATTTGGGTCCTGAGACAACCAGTTGAGGACCACTGGTTTACAGCAAATATTGCTGAATAGCACGAGGGTTAAGTGTGTGTGTCTCACCAGGTTGGCTGGTTAGAGGGGCAGTGGGGGCCACATTGCAGACGCTGGGTTTAGACAACGGTTCCTGGAAGTCATCCTTCTCATGGTTCTTTTCCCAGAGAAACCCAGGCAGAAGAATTCCTAGAAGGAAACTGAGGAGGGGGAGGGGTGAAGAAAGGCACAGAGATGGAGGAAGTGATGGAGGTAAAGAGGAAAACAGAGTTAAGAGAGGGACTTAGGAAATTAGTGCGAGAGAGATGGAGGGGAACAGTGATTGGCAGGGGCAATTTCTCCCTTTCTTGAATTAGACATATAAATGCATACACTTTACAATTCTTGACATGAGTACCAATATTTTTTTCCCCCTTTTCTTATTGGAGAAGCCCCCTCCCCCCCCAAAAACAAGCAAACTAACATTCAATATGAAAATAAAAGTACAACAGATCACAACACACTATTCCCCCCCCTTTTGGTCCCAAGTTCTTAATCTTGCTCAATAGAGTGTAATTTGTCAAAAAAAGGAAATTAAAGGTGGCCATCTCAGAAAAAAGTTAGCAGTACATGCACTCTAAATTAAGAAAAGACATAAGAACTCAGCGGTTGTTTTGGGAGATTTCCAATTAAGCCAAATCTGTTGGCGGGCTACTAGTGAAGCAAACGTTACATCTGCTTTACTTTAGGTGAGAATAGACAGCACAAATGGAAGTCCAAATATAGCTATCAAAGGACAAGACTGCAGGTCAATATCAATACCTTTAGAGAGAGTAGTTAAAAAGGAAGAACAAAACTCTTGACAGCTTAGAGCATGAGTAAAACATGTGACAGTGATCAGCGGGAGACATTACGCATTGTGTCATTTGTCTCTGGGGGAAAATGAATCGTTTTTTGCCTTTTTTGTAATGAATTTTGTCCAACACTTTGATCTGATTTAAACTTAACCGAGCACAGGAATATGTTAACCCTAAGAAGTGCCTCCTCCGACCAGTCATCTGTTAGGTCAAGTTCTCTTCCCCAGTAAGTCTTTAGTTTGTTGATGGGAGAGGTTTTCAGAGGAGAGCATAACATCATATGAGATGTCCCCATATCTGCGGGAGTGACAGGATCCCTTCTAATAGCGTGATAGGAGGTAATTAAGGAAAAGTAGGAAAGTGAGAACTAACAAAATTACGAGCTTTGAAATAGCGGAAGAGATTAAGGCAGATTACATTTAGCTACGAGATCATTAAAACTGGCAAAGGTCCCTTCTAAAAATAATAAATAGTTGAAACATACCAAACCTCTCTCACGCCACAAAAACAAATCCTGGTCAAGATTGGAGGGTAGAAATGGCTGGTTGTTCCAAATAGGGAGTAGAAGATAAGGTGCAGAAAGTCTAAAATGCTGACAAAATTGTTTCCAGATCTTCAAAGTAGAGAGCACAATAGAATTTGTAGTGTACTCTGAAGGACACATGGATAGTGGGGCACAGATTCAAGAAGAGAAGGGGATGATTGGAAAGAATGTGCTTCTATTGAGCACCAGTTGGTACTTGGAGAATTACACCAGACCAAAATCTTCTGAATATTAGCTGCCCAGTAGTGAAACAGTAAGTTGGGAAGTGCCAAAGCACTATCTTGTCTCCTTCTTTGAAGTATCTCTCTTATCCTAGGTGTTTTGCGTGGCGAGTGAATTACAATACCATTTCAATCATTTACTAATTGTTATTTGAAACCAATGACACTTTGCCTTTTTATATTACAACTGTGTGTGTCCCACCTTAACCTCTGTGTGAAGAGCTCCTGATCTACGGTCGTCCGGTTCATGTCACCCTCATCGCCAGGCGCTCCAGTAAATTCGCTGGCACCCGCTTCCTCAAGAGGGGAGCCAACTGCGAGGTAACCTCCTGCCTTATCTTGTCGCCACGACAACAGGGCGAAGTCGCCCCCGGTGTTATATAATAGCAGCATGGCACAAAGGGGGGGGGGTTAATGTAAGCACCGTGTCTCTGCATCTCCTTTGTGTGTGTAGTTTGGTGGTAAAGGGGTTCAGTATGCTGTGTTTGAGGCCAAATTATGTATCTATTATTCCCTCCGCGCGGCTTAGTTTAGGCCAGGATTGAAAGTCGTAAGGTGTGTCTGTGCTCATTTTGGGATGACTTTCTGGTTCAGTATATGGTCCACTCCTGTCAATTACAGGTCAAAACTGTTGAACAATGAAAAAACCAACTATGGGGCCATCTAAGAGTGTGTAGATCCATGTGGTTCTCTCTGTATATTGTCCCTCACCTGTTTTCATCTGGTCCTCTGCAGGGCGACGTAGCCAATGAGGTGGAGACTGAGCAGATCATCCACGATGCGTCGGTGATGTCATTCACGGCGGGGAGTTACTCTTCGTACGTTCAGGTCAGGGGTTCCGTTCCCCTCTATTGGTCCCAGGACATCTCCACCATGATGCCTAAACCACCTATACGATGTAAGATGTTATCATCATTAAATATCGTATACACTGTACAGTATCATTAATATAATGTGGTCTACTGGTCTCTGTCTGGACATACCCATATCACCAATATGCCATAAGATACACATTACTACAGCACTTACAGTAGTAGTAATACTATAAACTATACTCTGGCCAAACGGACCATGTTTTACTATTGATGAGAGAGAGATATTCTCACCTTTTTTCATCCATCTCTGTTTCTCATTATGACTCCAGCAGGATACATCCTAGGGAGTGTGTGAGGATCAGATGGTCTCAGAGATTGAAAAGGTGGAGAGAGACTGCAGTTTGTGTGTGGACTCGACTGCATTAAATGATGTTATCCTCTCTTACCCCATTTGGTCTACAGTCCATCGTGGATGATATTTACCTAAGAGATTGAGAGCTTGTCCCAAGATGTGTGTATGCGCGCTCGCGCCCGCATGCATTTGTATATGAAATGATCTTTTCCTCTCATCCTCCATTTGGTTTTCAGTCCATCCTAGGATGACATTTACGTGCATAATGCAGAGATGTAATGTACAGAGAGAGCTAGTGTGTCCTCAAGATCTATGTGATGGGGACCTTACCCTCCCTCTCCCATCTGTCTATCTACACTACATAACCAAAAGTATGTTGACGCCTGCTCGTCGAACATCTCATTCCAAAATCATGGGCATTAATATGGAGTTGGTCCCCCCTTTGCTGATATAACATCACTATGCATTGGGGCAGGTAGCGTTTTCCTGGCATCCGCCAAACCCAGATTCGTCCGTTGGACTGCCAGATGGTGAAGTGTGATTCATCACTACGGAGAATGTTTTTCCACTGCTCCAGAGTCCAATGGCGAAGAGCGTTACAGCACTCCAGCCAACGCTTGGCATTGTGCATGGGGATCTTGGGCTTGTGTGCAGCTGTTCAGCCATGGAAATCCATCTCATGAAGAGCCCGCTCAAACGTCATTCAGCTAACCCATTAAATCAATTCAGCGATATGGCATCAGGCACACACACAGATATAGAAGCCCATAGACACAAAGATGTCCAATTACATGTCAATTCTTGTTCGATAACGATGCCTGTCAGCTCCAAGATCATCAGCCATTAGTGAATTTAGGACAGGTAGACGATCAGGAAGACCCTGGTGGGACATAGCGGTCAGTCACCACCCACCCAGCCAGCCGGTCCTGAAAAATGAGACTGCGGTTACACAAGCCTCCTGTTGTCTTTATGACATGCTTAAGTAGGTGAATAGCTTTGTAGGGAGGGATGAAGAGAAGCATGTCTTTTCATGCTTCCTCGTCCTAATCATGACGACCCACGTGGGAACGAGGATGAGGGCCTCATAAAATGGCTTCAGTCAGCCCCCCCCCCCCCCACCCTGTTACCCAACATCACCATTACAACTGACCTAAATGGATGACTGATTTCCCCTCATGACTGATCATGAGGGAAGAGATGTTTGACTGACCCAGATCTTCATTTGGTTGGCTGAATTGTTCTGCAGGTGTGGGCTCGCATGGCCACCACATGAAGTCATAACACTGAAAGAATAGAAGCGCATGGTGACATGAGGAGAGAGGGCAGAAAGGAGAATAGAGCGGATGGTGAAAATGATGGAGAGAGGGCAGAAAGGGAGAATAGGGAAACAGGTGAAATGATGGAGAGAGGGGCAGAAAAGGAGAATAAGACGGATGGGTGAAATGATGGAGAGAGGCAAGAAAGGAAATAGAAGCGGATGGGTGAAATGATGGAGAAGGGGCAGAAAGGAGAATAGAACGATGGTGAAATGATGGAGAGAGGGGCAGAAAGGAATAGAGGCGGATGGTGAAATAGAGGAAGAGGGGCAGAAAGAGAATAACGGATGGGAAAATGATGGAGAGAGGGCAGAAAGGAGAATAGAACAGGATGGGTGAAAAATGATGGAGAGAGGGGCAGAAAGGAGAATAGAGCGGATGGGTGAAATGATGGAGAGAGGGGCAGAAAGGAAATGGGCATGCGTGTTAGTTATGGTATAATAATACTCTACTGTATAACCAACAGCAGGTTAGATGACATTAATGTTTCCAGGTTACCTTTTGGTTGGTCTTATGAAATGCTTATGAATCATATCAAACATTGCTTACCTTATGATACAGCCAGTGGCATGGCTTTGATTCAGAGGGGTTGGGATAAATGCGGAAGACACATTTCAGTTGAAGGCATTCAGTTGTACAACTGACTAGGTATCCCCCTTTCCTTCTAACATCCGAAACCTTAACGTTTGCTCATCGTTCAGTCAAAATAGAGTTGAGTGAACTAGATGCTAAAGTGACCCTAATGTAACTGTGAGACTGCTCTCCCCACTAAGATATGTATGTACAGTACAGTAACTCACTTCCCTATCAGACACAATGGACCAGGCCGACCCCCTTTTCCCATGTAGCTAACCTCTCTCTCTGTTGCCTCAGTGGACCAGGACGCCCCCTTTTCCCATGTAGCTAACCTCTCTCTCTGTTGCCTCAGTGGACCAGGACGCCCCCTACGCCCATGTAGCTAACCTCTCTCTCTGTTGCCTCAGTGGACCAGGACGACCCCTACGCCCATGTAGCTAACCTCTCTCTCTGTTGTCTCAGTGGACCAGGACGACCCCTACGCCCATGTAGCTAACCTCTCTCTGTTGCACCTCAGTAGACCAGGCCTACCTATACGCCCATGTAGCTGCCTTCTGACCTCTCTCTGTTGTGTCTCAGTAGACCAGGCCAAGCCCTATGTCCATGTATCTGCCATCTAACCTCTGACCTCTCTCTGTTGTGTCTCAGTGGACCAGGCCGACCCGTGCGCCCATGTACACTACCGTTCAAAAGTTTGGGGTCACTTGGAAATGTCCTTGTTTTTGAAAGAAAAGCAATTTCTTTGTCCATTTAAAATAACATTAAATTGATCAGAAATACATTGTTAATGTTGTAAATGACTATTGTACATGGAAAAGACTGATAAAAAATAAATAATTGAATATCTACATAGGTGTACAGAGGCCCATTATCAGCAAACATCACTCCTGTGTTCCAATGGCACGTTGTGTTAGCTAATCCAAGTTGATCATTTTAAAAGGCTAATTGATCACTTGAAAACCCTTCTGCAATTATGTTAGCACAGCTGAAAACTGTTGTTCTGATTGAAGAAGCAATAAAACTGTCCTTTTAGACTGGTTGAGTATCTAGAGCATCAGCATTTGTGGGTTCAATTACAGGCTCAAAATGGTCAGAAACAAAGAACTTTATTCTGAAACTTTGAGAAATTGCCAATAAACTGAAAATCTCATACAACGCTGTGTACTATTCCCTTTACAGAACAGCACAAACAGGCTCTAACCAGAATAGAAAGAGTGGTAGGCCCCGGTGCACAACTGAGCAAGGAGGACAAGTACATTAGAGTGTCTAGTTTGAGAAACAGATGCCTCAAGTCTTCAACTGGCAGCTTCATTAAATAGTACCCACAAACACCAGTCTCAACGTCAACAGTGAAGAGGCGACACCGGGATGCTGGCCTTCTAGGCAGAGTTCCTCTGTCCAGTGTCTGTGTTCTTTTGCCCATCTTAATATTTAATTTTTATTGGCCAGTCTGAGATATGTTTTTTTCTTTGCAACTCTGCCTAGAAGGCCAGCATCCCGGAGTCCCCTCTTCACTGTTGACGTTGAGACTGGTGTTTTGCGGGTATTATTTAATGAAGATGCCAGTTGAGGACTCGTGAGGCGTCCGTTTCTCAAACTAGACACTCTAATGTACTTGTCCTCTTGCTCAGTTGTGCACCGGGGCCTCCCACTCTCTCTATTCTGGTTAGACAGTTTGCGCTGTTCTGTGAAGGCAGTAGTACACAGAATTGTACGAGATCTTCAGTTTCTTGGCAATTTCTCGCATGGAATAGTCTTAATTTCTCAGAACAAGTATAGACTGACAAGTTTCAGGAGAAAGTTATTTGTTTCTGGCTATTTTGGGCCTGTAATCGAACCCACAAATGCTGATTCTCCAGATACTCAACTAGACTAAAGAAGGCCGGTTTTATTGCTTCTTTAATCAGACAACAGTTTTCAGCTGTGCTAAAATAATTGCAAAAGGGTTTTCTAATGATCGATTAGCCTTTTTAAAATGATAAACTTGGATTAGCTAACACAACGTGCCATTGGAACACAGGAGTGATGGTTGCTGATAATGGGCCTCTACGCCTATGTAGATATTCCATCTTGTTGACGTTGAGACTTGGTGTTTTGCGGGTATTATTTAATGAAGATGCCAGTGAGGACTCGTGAGGCGTCCGTTTCTCAACTAGACACTCTAATGTACTTGTCCTCTTGCTCAGTTTGTGCACCGGGCCTCCCACTCTCTCTATTCTGGTTAGACAGTTTGCGCTGTTCTGTGAAGGCAGTAGTACACAGAATTGTACGAGATCTTCAGTTTCTTGGCAATTTCTCGCATGGAATAGTCTTAATTTCTCAGAACAAGTATAGACTGACAAGTTTCAGAGAAGTTATTTGTTTCTGGCTATTTTGGGCCTGTAATCGAACACCAAAATGCTGATCTCCAGATACTCAACTAGACTAAGAAAAGGCCGGTTTTATTGCTTCTTTAATCAGACAACAGTTTTTCAGCTGTGCTAAAATAATTGCAAAAGGTTTTCTAATGATCGATTAGCCTTTTTAAAATGTAAACTTGGATTAGCTAACACAACGTGCCATTGGAACACAGGAGTGATGGTTGCTGATAAATGGGCCTCTACGCCTATGTAGATATTCCATGAGAAATCTGCCGTTTCCATGACAATAGTCATTTACAACATTAACATGTCTACACTGTTTTCTGATAATTTTTCTGTTATTTTAATGGACAAAAATGTGCTTTTCTTTAAACAAACAAGGACATTTTTAAGTGACTCCAAACTTTTGAGCGGTAGTGTAGCTGCTCTCTGACCTCTCTGTTGTGTTTCAGTGGATCAGGCCGACCCCTATGCCCATGTAGCTGCCCTGTACCTCTCTCGTTTTGTGTTTCAGTGGATCAGGCCGACCCTATGCCCATGTAGCTGCCTCTGACCTCTGTTTGTGGATCAGGCCGACCCCTATGCCCATGTAGCTGCCCTCTGACCTCTCTCTGTTGTTTTTCAGTGGATCAGGCCGACCCTATGCCCATGTAGCTGCTCTCTGACCTCTCTCTGTTGTGTTTCAGTGGATCAGGCCGACCCTATGCCATGTAGCTGCCCTCTGACCTCTCTGTTGTGGATCAGGCCGACCCTATGCCCATGTAGCTGCCTCTGACTCTCTCTGTTGTTTCAGTGGATCAGGCCGACCCCTTGCCCATGTAGCTGCCTCTGACTCTCTCTGTTGTGTTTCAGTGGATCAGGCCGACCCTATGCCCATGTAGCTGCTCTCTGACCTCTCTCTGTTTTGTTTCAGTGGGATCAGCCGACCCCTATGCCCATGTAGCTGCTCTCTGACCTCTCTCTGTTGTGTTTCAGTGATCAGGCCGACCCTATGCATTGCTACTGCTCTTGACCTCTTCTGTTGTGTTTCAGTGGATCAGGCCGACCCTATGCCCATGTAGCTGCCCTCTGACCTCTCTCTGTTGTGTTTCAGTGATCAGGCCGACCCCTATGCCCATGTAGCTGCCCTCTGACTCTCTCTGTTGTGTTTCAGTGGATCAGCGACCCCTATGCCCATGTAGCGCTCTCTGACCTCTCTGTTGTGTTTCAGTGGATCAGGCCGACCCCTATGCCCATGTAGTGCCCTCTGACCTCTCTGTTGTGTTTCAGTGGATCAGGCCGACCCCTATGCCCATGTAGCTGCCCTCTGACCTCTCTGTTGTGTTTCAGTGGATCAGGCGACCCTATGCCATGTAGCTGCTCTCTGACCTCTCTTGTGTTTCAGTGGATCAGGCCGACCCCTATGCCCATGTAGCTGCCCTCTGACCTCTCTGTTGTGTTTCAGTGGATCAGGCCGACCCCTATCCCATGTAGCTGCCCTCTGACCTCTCTCTGTTGTGTTTCAGTGGATCAGGCGACCCCTTATGCCCATGTAGCTGCTCTCTGACCTCTCTCTGTTGTGTTTCAGTGGATCAGGCCGACCCCTATGCCCATGTAGCTGCCCTCTGACCTCTTCTGTTGTGTTTCAGTGGATCAGGCCGACCCCTATGCCCATGTAGCTGCCCTCTGATCTCTCTGTTGTGTTTCAGTGGATCAGGCCGCCCCTATGCCCATGTAGCTGCCCTCTGACCTCTCTCTGTTGTGGATTCAGGCCGACCCCTATGCCATGTAGCTGCCCTCTGACCTCTCTGTTGTGTTTCAGTGGATCAGGCCGACCCTATGCCCATGTAGCTGCCCTCTGACCTCTTTCTGTTGTGTTTCCAGTGGATCAGGCCGACATCCTCACTAGTCTGCGCCTGCTGCTGCTCTTCTGCCTCTCTGTTCGTGTTCGCGTGATAAGAGTCGCGACCCCTATGCCCATGTAGCTGCCCTCTGACCTCTCTCTGTATGTGTTTCAGTGTGATCAGGCCGACCCCTATGCCCATGTAGCTGCCTCTGACCTCTCTGTTGTGTTTCAGTGGATCAGGCCGACCCTATGCCCATGTAGCTGCCCTCTGACCTCTTCTGTTGTGTTTAGTGGATCAGGCCGACCCCTATGCCCATGTAGCTGCCTCTGACCTCTCTCTGTTGTGTTTCAGTGGATCAGGCCGACCCCTATGCCCATGTAGCTGCCCTCTACTCTCTCTGTGTGTTCAGTGGATCAGGCCGACCCCTATGCCATGTAGCTCCCTCTGACCTCTTCTCTGTGTTTCAGTGGATCAGGCCGACCCCTATGCCCACTGTAGCTGCCCATCCTGACCCTCTCTCTCTGTTGTGTTTTCAT
>NW_019942665.1:177771-182307 GCF_002910315.2 Salvelinus sp. IW2-2015 | reverse complement strand
GAAATCTGCCGTTTCCATGTACAAATAGTCATTTACAACATTAACAATGTCTAACTGTATTTCTGATAATTTTTCTGTTATTTTAATGGACAAAAAATGTGCTTTTCTTTAAACAAACAAGGACATTTTTAAGTGACTCCAAACTTTTGAGCGTAGTGTAGCTGCTCCTCTGACCTCTCTGTTGTGTTTCAGTGGATCAGGCCGACCCTATGCCCATGTAGCTGCCCTCTACCTCTCTGTTTGTTAGTGGATCAGGCCACCCCTATGCCATGTAGCTGCCTCTGACCTCTCTGTTTGTGGATCAGGCCGACCCCTATGCCATGTAGCTGCCCTCTGACCTCTCTCTGTTGTGTTTTCAGTGGATCAGGCGACCCCTATGCCCATGTAGCTGCTCTCTGACCTCTCTCTGTTGTTTTCAGTGGATCAGGCCGACCCCTATGCCCATGAGCTGCCCTCTGACCTCTCTGTGTGTGGATCAGGCCGACCCCTATGCCCATGTAGTGCCCTCTGACCTCTCTCTGTTTGTTTCAGTGGATCAGGCCGACCCTATGCCCATGTAGCTGCCCTCTGACCTCTCTCTGTTGTGTTTCAGTGGATCAGGCCGACCCCTATGCCCATGTAGCTGCTCTCTGACCTCTCTCTGTTTTGTTTCAGTGGATCAGGCCGACCCTATGCCCATGTAGCTGCCTCTGACCTCTCTCTGTTGTGTTTCAGTGGATCAGGCCGACCCCTATGCCCATGTAGCTCTCTCTGACCTCTCTCTGTTGTGTTTCAGTGGATCAGGCGACCCCTATCCCATGTAGCTGCCCTCTGACCTCTCTCTGTTGTGTTTCAGTGATCAGGCCGACCCTATTGCCCATGTAGCTCCCTCTGACCTCTCTCTGTTGTTTTCAGTGGATCAGGCCGACCCCTATGCCCATGTAGCTGCTCTCTGACCTCTTCTGTTGTGTTTCAGTGGATCAGGCCGACCCCCTATGCCCATGTAGCTGCCCTCTGACCCTCTCGTGTTTGTCTGGATCAGGCCGACCCCATGCCCATGTAGCTGCCCTCTGACCTCTCTGTTGTGTTTCAGTGGATCAGGCCGACCCCTATGCCATGTAGCTCCTTCTGACCTCTCCTTGTGTTTCAGTGGATCAGGCCGACCCCTATGCCCATTAGCTGCCCTCTGACCTCTCTGTTGTGTTTCAGTGGATCAGGCCGACCCCTATGCCCATGTAGCCCCTCTGACCTCTCTCTGTGTGGTTCAGTGGATCAGGCCGACCCCTATGCCCATGTAAGCTAGTCCTCTGGAACCTTCAATGGATCAGGCCGACCCCTATGCCCATGTAGCTGCCCTCTGACCTCTCTCTGTTGTGTTTCAGTGGATCAGGCCGACCCCTATGCCCATGTAGCTGCCCTCCATTTTGACCAGATGCTCCAGCGGTTTGGCTCACCCATCATCATCCTCAACCTCGTCAAGGTAACCGCACCTCACCGCACCGCACCGCACCACCCACCACAGGGCACCTCAGACCAACACCTCAGTCACACTGTTAATGGAACAACGGAATAATTACTCTGGTAGAAACTGAGTCCAATAGATGAAACCTTCCTCAGAGTACCCATTTACGATACTGTTACATCAGTGGACAGTTAAAGGATTGTTCCACAGTTTGTCTCCACGGATCCATTTACTTCATTTAAATTGTTGTGTGTTCACCCATAAAATGATTAGTTCATTCAAGGTTTATACAAATATGTCCATTCAATAGAAAATTGCGCCAGAAAAGCAATAGTCCAAACCTCATGTCTCTACCATGAGAATACTCAGAGAATTGAGCATGTTTAGAGTGAATGAAATGTCGTCACCGGGATGATCAAAAAGTGGTCACTGCTCAATAGAACTCTGTGGCGCTGCTTCATGGCAGATTGGCGCTAACTTCGAACATCAACTGACAAGCTAACCATTGGCTACACGTTCATGAGTGAAAATATGGACTTTTTCTAAATGAAATCCGTGAAATAGAAAGCAACATAGGGACTAAATAATATTTATTTAGAAGACTGACAGACTGAATTTCATTATCCACCCTCCGTGTAGACAATCTGTTCCTGTTTTCATTGTGTATTTCTGAGTCTTTCCCTTTTAATCGCTATAGAAACGGCCCCTCTCAATGTAAATTGATCGCCAATGGAAGCCAAGGATCGGAGATGAAAATGACGAGGGTATCAAGTTGATTTTGATAGGTCCATCCTGCAGAAAGACCTCCAAATGGTGCCATCTCCCAATGCTAAATATGGAAGAGATACAACCAAGAGCACCTCAGTCTAAACTAGCAAACTAACGTTCTTATTTCATCAACACTGTCAAGAACAAGTGATTGATAATGACAGGGCAAAGGAAACTACATTTTGACATTAATTTATAGCACGCTCTTGAATTGCCCTGTTTTTCTCTACATTTTAGAGCAGGGAGTGAATGCCCTATAAATTGTTAGTGGCCCTAGTTATCCAAATTGCCCGGAAATAAGTTTGGTGTCACTTAAAAGCCATATCTCAGACTGGCCAATGAAAACAAAATATTAAGATGGGCAAAAGAACACAGACACTGGACAGAGATATGGCTTTTCCTTTCTCTGCCTAGAAGGCCAGCATCCCAGAGTCGCCTCTTCACTATCGATGTTGAGACTGGTGTTTTGCGGGTACTATTTAATGAAGCTGACAGTTGAGGACTTGTGAGGCGTCTGTTTCTCAAACTAGACACTCTAATGTACTTGTCCTCTTGCTCAGTTGTGCACTGGGGCCTCCCACTCCTCTTTCTATTCTGGTTAGAACCAGTTTGCGCTGGTCTGTGAAAGAAATAGTACATAGCATTGTACAAGATCTTCAGTTTCTTGGCAATTTCTCAGAACAAGAATAGACTGATGAGTTTCAGAAGAAACTTATTTGTTTCTGGCCATTTTGAGCCTGTAATCGAAACCACAAATGTTGATTCTCCAGATACTCAACTAGTCTAAAGAAGGCCAGTTTTATTGCTTCTTTATTCAGAACAACAGTCTTCAACTGTGCTAACATAATTGCAAAAGGGTTTTCTAATGATCAATTAACCTTTTTAAAATTATAAACTTGGATTAGCTAACACAACGTGCCATTGGAACACAATAGTGATGGTTGCTGATAATGGGCCTCTGTACGCCTATGTGGATATTCCATTAAAAAATCTGCCGTTTCCAGCTACAATAGTCATTAACAATGTCTACACTGTATTTGCGATCATTTTGATGTTATTTTAATGGACAAAAAAATTGCTTTTCTTTCAAAAACAAACTTTTTTTTTTTTTTTAAAGCCATATCCAGGTAACCACACACTTTTGAACGGTAGTGTATATACATTACCAGTCAAAAGTTTGGACACACCTACTCATTCAAGGATTTTTCTTTATTTTTGCTATTTTTTACATTGTAGAATAATAGTGAAGACAGCAAAACTCTGAAATAACACATATGGATTCATGTTAAAAAAATCGAAATATATTTTAGATTCTTCAAAGTAGCCACCCTTTGCCTTGATTACAGCTTTGCACACTCTTGGCATTCTCTCAACCAGATTCACCTGGAATGCTTTTCTTGAAGGAGTTCCCACATATGCTGAGCACTTGTTGCCGCCTTTTCCTTCACTGCGGTCCAACTCATCCCAAACCATCTCAATTGCGTTGAGGATGGGTGATTGTGGAGGCCAGGTCATCTGATGCAGCACTCCAGCACTCTCCTTCTTGGTCAAATAACCCTTACGCAGCCTGGAGATGTTGGGTCATTGTCCTGTTGAAAAATAAATTATTGTTCCATTAAGCGCAACCCAGATGGGGGATGGCGTATCGCTGCAGATTGCTGTGGAAACCATGCTGGTTCAGTGTGCCTTGAATTCTGAATAAATCACCAACAGTGTCACCCCCATACCATCACACCTCCTCCTCCAAGATTCACGGTGGGAACCACACATGCGGAGATTATCCGTTCACCTACTCTGCGTCTCACAAAGACACGGCGGTTGTTATCAAAAATGTCAAATTTGGACACACACCAGTGGTAGCATATACAGTTGAAGTCGGAAGTTTACATACACCTTAGCCAAATACATTTAAACTTAGCTTTGCACAATTCCTGACATTTAATCCTAGTAAAAATACCCTGTTTTAGGTCAGTTAGGATCACCACTTTATTGTAAGAATGTGAAATGTCAGAATAATAGTAGAGAGAATGATTTATTTCAGCTTTATTTCTTTCATCACATTCCCAGTGGGTCAGAAGTTTACATACACTCAATTAGTATTTGGTAGCATTGCCTTTAAATTGTTTAACTTGGGTCAAATGTTTCCGGTAGCCTTCCACAAGCTTCCCACAATAAGTTGGGTGAATTCTGGCCCATTCCTCCTGACAGAGCTGGTGTAACTGAGTCAGGTTTGTAGGCCTCCTTGCTCGCAAACGCTTTTTCATTTCTGCCCACAAATTTTCTATGGGAGAGAAGGATCACTGTAGAGTTGTGAATATCACGTTGAG
>NW_019942665.1:123272-176435 GCF_002910315.2 Salvelinus sp. IW2-2015 | reverse complement strand
TCTGGGATTCGATGTTAGGCTTTGATGATGGCGCACTCACCAATACTTGACTATTGTTATCGTAAGCCATTTTGCCACAACTTTGGAAGTATCGCTTGGGTATTGTCCATTTGGAAGACCCATTTGCGACCAAGCTTTAACTTCCTGACTGATGTCTTGAGATGTTGCTTCAATATATTCACAATAATTTTTCTACCTCATGATGCCATCATTTTTGTAAGTGCACCAGTCCCTCCTGCAGCAAAGCACCCCCACAACATGATGCTGCCACCCCTGTGCTTCACGTTTGGGATAGTGTTTTCGGCTTGCAGCCTCCCCTTTTTCCTCCAAACATAACAATGGTCATTTGGTCAACAGTTATATTTTGTTTCTTCATGTCAGTTCGTTGTAATCCTCCTCTCTGAGGAGGAGTAAGGTCGGACCAAAACGCAGCGTGTTTGAAAACATACTTATTTAATGAACGAAGACGAAGAACACTAGACAAACTATACAAAAAACAACAAATGAACGTGAAGCTATAAATAAAGTGCAGACATAGGCCCTGCCTAGACAATAACCCACAATACAACAGGCTACCTAAATATGGTTCCCAATCAGAGACAACGCAAACACCTGTCTCTGATTGAAACCATATCAGGCCAAACACAGAAATAGACAAACCAGACAAACAACATAGAATGCCCACACAGATCACACCCTGACCACCAAAACATAAACATACAAAGCAAATTAGGTCAGGGCGTAACGCATCAGACCAGAGGACATTTCTCAAAAAGTACACTTTTGTCCCATGTGCAGTTGCAAAACCGTAGTCTGGCTTTTTTATGGTGGTTTTAGGGCAGTGGCTTTTCTTGCTAGCGGCCATTCAGTTATGTCGATATAGGACTCGTTTTATGCTGGATATAGATACTTTTGTACCTGTTTCCTCCAGCATCTTCACAAGGTCCTTTGCTGTTGGTCTGGATTGATTTGCACTTTTCTGCACCAAAGTACGTTCATCTCTAGGAGACAGAATGCGTCTCCTTCCTGAGCGGTATGATGGCTGCGTGGTCCCATTGTGTTTATACTGGTACTATTGTTTGTACAGATGACTTGGTACCTTCAGGCATTTGGAAATTGTCCAAGGATGAACCAGACTTGTGGAGGTCTACCATTTTTCTTTCTGAGGTCTTGGCTGATTTCTTTTTGATTTTCCATGTGTCAATCAAAGAGGCACTGAGTTTGGAAGGTAGGCCTGAAATACATTCACAGGTACACCTCCAACTTGATTCAAATGATGTCAATTAGCCTATAGAGCTTCTAAAGCCATGACATCATTTTCTGGAATTTCCAAGCTGTTTAAAGGCATAGTCAACTTAGTGTATGTAAACTTCTGACCCACTGTAATTGTGATACAGTGAAATAATCTGTCTGTAAACAATTGTTGGAAAAATACTTGTGTCATGCACAAAGTAGATGTCCTAAATGACTTGCCAAAACTATAGTTTGTTAACAAGACATTTGTGGAGTGGTTGAAAAACAAGTTTTAATGACTCCAACCTAAGTGTATGTAAACTTTCCCGACTTCAACTTGTGTATGTATATATACACACCAACTTAGTGAAGTCTCCTCCTTTTCTCTAAACATAACATCTTTCATTGCTACGCAGGAAGTTTAAGTGATGTGGTAATAAACTGTTCCTTCTCCCTTAATGTGACCTGACCTTGACCTCGGTCCCCATTCCTCACTAATCCCACAGCTCTCCACCCTTTATCAGTGACCGCAACCATGTGATTGCCTTTCCCTTACTCAGTAACATTCCAAGCCCTGGCTCATATCCAACCTTAATTACCCTCACCATATACATTCCTCCTACAGATATCCATTAACTTCTGGTGTATCAAGTATTTCAAATTACAAACCAACAACTGAAACCAGACTATCGCCCTGTTCCTTTCCATACAATACCTGATGTCTACAAATATACATGTTCTGACAGAGTGTAAACGTTCTGCATTCACCTCTCTCCCTCAGTACATGAACAAGGATTCAAGTTCAGAAGTCAGAATCCTTCACATGCCAAGAGTGTGCAAAGCTGTCATCAAGGCAAAGGGTGGCTATTTGAAAGAATCTCAAATATAAATTATATTGATTTTGTTTAACACTTTTTTTGGTTACTACGTGATTCCATGTGTGCTATTTCATAGATTTGATGTCTTCACTATTATTTTACAATGTAGAAAATAGTTAAAATGGAAGAAAAAACCCTTGAATGAGTAGGTGTTCTAAAACTGGTAGTGTAGGTCACTCCAAAGTAGTGTGGTAGGGACTTGACTGGCAAGCCATACATTAGTTGCCGTTCTGTTGCTGCTCTGACTTCAAAGTTAAAGACCTATATGTTATTGTGACTTGTGACAGAATGCAGGGCAAGCAGCTTGTGGGTGATACTGCCAGAGAGGAGAGCGCTGAAGTTGAATGGTTATATCAAGCACTTCTGACTCATCAGCCAGGCTGTTGTTCTCTCTCTGTGTGAAGAAATTATTCCTGGTTCTTGTTGTTCTCGGTTCTGTAAAGTGGGTTTGGAAACTATTGGGGCAATACTTGCAAACAAAAAAACAAAAAAGTAATAATAATTTAAAAGTTCAACCTGGACCTCTGTCTCAATTGCATCAGCAATACAATCGTAGTGATGCAGAACTTATGGGATATAGATCATTGTCAGCTGATGGGGCCAGCTACAATGTAGCGTTCTATCATGTGCCACTATGTCCACGATTGTATCTGGCTGATGCTCGTTTTTGAGACGGGTCCACGGTTAAACAAAAAAATATATATAATGTTTGTAAGTATGGCCCCATTGGTGTTGTTTTCCAAGCATTATATTACTGCAATGTTTCAATTAACATATTTATACTAAAGATTGGCATTAAATAAGCTTTTGGAGGAGAAAAAACACATTCTCTGGTGTCAGATGTCCCTGTGGAGGAGAAACAAGGAGAGATGTAATATCCAACTGCCATAATTGAGTGTTTACAGACACATCCAAATGACTGAGAATTTCACTTGAGGATTTTTCCAAAGAAACCAGCAGGATTCCTGGAATCAACCTTCATGTGATTGGACAATAGCCTGGTGTTGTTGGTTTAATTAGCTAGTGAAGGTTTATGCTAACTCCCTAGCTGTGTTCAATACATTGGAAAGAACAGTTGTTGTGGTTTACTCTGGACAGATGGAGTGATAAGAGGTACTGGAGAGATGAAACTGGTTAAGGGCTGGTAATTACAAGCTGTTGAAAGAGACCACCTTAATGCACTCACACACTCTCTTCACACAGTGCTTGTGAACCCCCCCCCTTCTTACTGCTGAGCTCGGGTGTCCTGTGCATGTCACTCCACAAGGAACGAGAGAGGGATAGCCAATCACAGCTCTGTTGCCTGCACAAGCTCGGCCATGTGCAGTAGGGGATGAGGAGGGTAGGGTGCTCCCCCTTAGTCCACGCTCCCCGCCCCCCCCCCCCCCCCCCCCCTCTCATCTCACTATATCACTCACAAGCAGAAATAAATAAAAGTCACCATAGACTTTGCAACGTTAGGAGTGATTTGTGTTGGCCAGTGATGGGTAGGTGGGGGTGTGTCACCATCAGGGATCCATTTCTCTTAATTGGGAAAATTCCCTAGAATTTGTGCAGAGACACATTTAACCACTGTTCATTTGTCACAGCAAGAGTCTCTGTCATGCCTTGCCACACTCTTATGCAGGTGTGTGAGATCTGTGTGTATCCATGTGCATGCATTTTGCATGATTCCCATCTGTGTGTGGCAGAGCATGTACTGTACTGTACTGCATGCATGATATGCTGGCACATGATGAGATGTGTTTGCAGTTGTGTGCGTGGTATACATGATACTTTGTTTGGCAGTGTGTGTGTGTGTGTGTTGTGTGTTTTGATGCCATGCTGTGAGAGAGAGCCTGGCAGTGGTTAATGGCTGGTTATTAACTGTCTGTTTGGCCAGTGCTGTGACACTGATAGAGGCGTGTGTGTGTTTTGTAGATAAGTGGTTAAAAGGTTGTTGAAGTCTAGCGACCGCGTGATCTTTTAGGAGAGATGACAGGGGGAGCAGCAGGGGGCTTGGATACTGGGATGCGGGGTAGACTCTCTTGCTTCAAACAGATGAATAGGAATGACAGTGCAGTAGATAGCCAGCATATGTGATGGGAGAGTGTGTTTGAGAGAACGTTTCGTAGAGAGGAACCTGAAGATCTGGTAGACAGACATAGTTTGGCTGCTGTAGACATGATTAGCTGATGTCAATGCAGAGCTTAGGAGTACTGTGTGCTGTGTGTCTGCGTTGGAGAGAAGAGGTGATGACTACTGCGCCCACACGTAACACTCCACTGCTCCTGTGGGTGAACGGGCAAATGGTTGGTTGGTAGTTGTGACTCACTAGTTTTAAGGTCTGTAAATAGTTTCTCTCTTAAGGTAGCTCCATCTGATCTTAGTTACAGATGTATGGATCTTCATTTGATCATTCTTTTGTTGCTGAGAATTTCTCTGCACTGCAGGAAATGCACAGACTTGTAGTGTATGTTGAATTTCCACTTTGACATTTCAGACTTAAATTTGCCCTAACGCAAATGTATCAACCCCTACAAAAAAGTCCATTAATTATAATCCACATAATTCACATTTCCTGTTGCTGCAGAACTATTTTCCTGCTTTTAGCAAACTGGCTCAAATTAAGGTTCCTACATCTGTATGGTAGTTAACGGATGGAGATGTTAAAACACATTGTTTATGTTCATTCAGGTGGTACGCTTGCGGAGAGAATTTGCATGAGACAAAAATTATGAAATGACCAATAGACTTTCATGCTCTTCTCATAAATCAGAGACCTTTCCTTAAGTGTAATGAGTACGCTGATGATGTGTGTGTCTCCGTGTCTGTGTGTAGAACGAGAGAAGAGAAAGCATGAGAAGATCCTCAGTGAGGAGCTCTTCCCAGCTGTAATCACCTCAACCATTCCTCCTCCAGAACACTGCATCGACTACATCGCTGGGACCATGGCCCGATACACCAAGAGGTACACGATCTAGGATCAGCTCACCAAACCCTATCCTTAACCATTAAAGGGGAAACGCCTAAGATCAGTGTTTGGTTGCGACTTCATCTACTCATACCGGCTGCTTAGTGTACCCTACACCAGCATCGTGTTCTGTAAGAGCGCAGAGGTACAAAGTATTGTCCCAGCAACCTATAGTCAACACCCTCAGAACATTTATGGTTCCTAAACTTTTTGGCCCACAACCCTATTTTGATATCTGAAAAGTCTTCGCGACCCCACGCCTCACTGTGAATTTTTTGTTGGTTGTAATTAACAACAAACCAATGTTTACTTTTTTAATGTGGGACTATGACAGTCAATTGCAAGTTATCACTGATAATGTCTTATATCTCGCCGCAGCACCAACTAATGAGATGGCGTTATGTTTTGATGGGTGTCTCGTCAGAGCTTCTCAAAGTCAGGGCGTGGTTCAATGTACGCACCTCCTCTTGCTGTCTAGCATCCACCCTGGTGGATATTGTCTTTTAATGCAGACGAGCACTGGATCCGGCTTCACACAATTATGAGCTGGCGACAGGGTAGTTCTACCATGACTTTTTGGTGCTTTCAAGACAACTGGGAACTAAGACAAGATACGTGGTTGAATCCTGCCGTTAGTGATCTTCAGAGTCAGGAAGTCTAAGCTCTAGAAAGAGGCTGAGTTCCCGAGTTACAGACTGTTCAAAGCAATGTTCCCAGTTGGAGTCTTTTTCATTCAGAGTTACCAAGTTGTCTTGGGAAGTAGGTCCAAAGTTTGCCTTCCATATGTTGAGATGAGCAGTCATCACTCATGTGGACAACTTACTGATGCTGTGTTCTGTTTATTTTCATTACACAGAGAAGTCAACAATTACTGTTGTTTTTACATCCATTGGATGTCAACCGCTCTTCTTTCTCAATGCGAAAAATTCACATTCACGTTCATAATAGTGCGGAGGGCATGGAAACTCATGTTGCCAATGCAGCATAAGGGTATTCTATGGCAACGCTCCTGGTACTTATTCATCAGAGTAGTTTGAAAGCCGCTTAACCCCCCCCCAGTCATGATGTGTCTTACGCGCCCCATGCGCTTACAATATGAATTGTCCATACATGCGCTTCCTCCTAAGCAAACAATGCATAGTTTTTCACATTCGAGCTTTTGTCTGTATATTCTGGCTAGCAGGCTGCTGCATGGGGAAATCGTTTGTAATGACTGTATTTTGTCAGAGTCATTGTATTTGTCATTTTTTCCACAAGGCTGAAATATGGTGCCCTCACTTTTGAAATGTTAGCAGTTTGTTTGTATTTCATCCCTTCTGTGCTCTAAAAAGTGATGGCATACAGTATATGTAATTTTCTTCCCTTTTGAGTGACCAAGTTCAAGCTTGCTTTATCTAATTGGTGAATGCAAATTGTCTGTTTATCGGTTCACTTTGACTCTTTTGGTGTACCAAGGTTGTTCCTTTGCTTACGGCCTTACCTACACTGGAACTACTACGCCCCGTCTCGTCTCTCGTTGATCGAATTCTCGAGGAGCTAAGGCTAGTGTCGGGCTCTGGTAGTTTGGATGGGAGATACAGTGAAATAATCTGTCTGTAAACAATTGTTGGAAAAATTACTTGTGTCATGCACAAAGTAGATGTCCTAAATGACTTGCCAAAACTATAGTTTGTTAACAAGACATTTGTGGAGTGGTTGAAAAACAAGTTTTAATGACTCCAACCTAAGTGTATGTAAACTTCCGACTTCAACTTGTGTATGTATATATACACACCCAACTTTAGGTGAAGTCTCCTCCTTTTCTCTAAACATAACATCTTCATTGCTACGCAGGAAGTTTAAGTGATGTGGGTAATAAACTGTTCCTTCTCCCTTAATGTGACCTGACCTGACCTCGGTCCCCATTCCTCACTAATCCACAGCTCTCCACCCTTATCAGTGACCGCAACCATGTGATTGCCTTTCCCTTACTCAGTAACATTCCAAGCCCCTGGCTCATATCCAACCTTAATTTACCCTCACCATATACATTCCTCCTACAGATATCCATTAACTTCTGGTGTATCAAGTATTTCAAATTACAACCCAACAACTGAAACCAGACTATCGCCCTGTTCCTTTCCATACAATACCTGATGTCTAACAATAACATGTTCTGACAGAGTGTAAACGTTCTGCATTCACCTCTCTCCCTCAGTACCATGAACAAGGATTCAAGTTCAGAAGTCAGAATCCTTCACATGCCAAGAGTGTGCAAAGCTGTCATCAAGGCAAAGGGTGGCTATTTGAAGAATCTCAAATATAAAATATATTGATTTGTTTAACACTTTTTTTGGTTACTACGTGATTCCATGTGTGCTATTTCATAGATTTGATGTCTTCACTATTATTTTACAATGTAGAAAATAGTTAAAATGAAGAAAAACCCTTGAATGAGTAGGTGTTCTAAAACTGGTAGTGTAGGTCACTCCAGTAGTAGTGAGAGGACTTGACTGGCAAGCCATACATTAGTTGCCGTTCTGTTGCTGCTCTGACTTCAAAGTTAAAGACCTATATGTTATTGTGACTTGTGACAGAATGCAGGGCAAGCAGCTTGTGGTGATACTGCCAGAGAGGAGAGCGCTGAAGTGAATGGTTATACAAGCACTTCTGACTCAATCAGCCAGGCTGTTGTTCTCTCTCTGTGTGAAGAAATTATTCCTGGTTCTTGTTGTTCTCGGTTCTGTAAAGTGGGTTGGAAACTATTGGGGCAATACTTGCAAACATAAAAAAGTAATAATAATTTAAAGTTCAACCTGGACCTCTGTCTCAATGTGCATCAGCCAAATACAATCGTAGCTGATGCAGAACTTATGGGATATAATCATTGTCAGCTGATGGGGCCAGCTACAATGTAGCGTTCTATCATGTGCAACTATGTCCACGATTGTATCTGGCTGATGCTCGTTTTGAGACGGGTCCAGGTTAAACAAAAAATATATATAATGTTTGTAAGTATGGCCCCATTGTGTTGTTTTCCAAGCATTATATTACTGCAATGTTTCAATTAACATATTTATACTAAAGATTGCATTAAATAAGCTTTTGGAGGAGAAAAAACACATTCTCTGGTGTCAGATGTCCCTGTGGAGGAGAAAACAAGGAGAGATGTAATATCCAACATGACCATAATGAAGTGTTTACAGACACATCCAAATGACTGAGAATTTCACTTGAGGATTTTTCAAAGAAACCAGCAGGATTCCTGGAATCACACCTTCATGTGATTGGACAATAGCCTGGTGTGTTGGTTTAATTAGCTAGTGAAGGTTTATGCTAACTCCCTAGCTGTGTCAATACATTGGAAAAGAACAGTTGTTGTGGTTACTCTGACAGATGGAGTGATAAGAGGTACTGGAGAGATGAAACTGGTTAAGGGCTGGTAATTACAAGCTGTTGAAGAACCACCTTAAATGCACTCACACACTCTCTTCACACAGTGTTGTGAACCCCCCCCCTTCTTACTGCTGAGCTCGGGTGTCCTGTGCATGTCACTCACAAGGGAACGAGAAGAGGGATAGCCAATCACAGCCCTCTGTTGCCTGCACAAGCTCGGCCATGTGCAGTAGGGGATGAGAGGGTAGGGTGCTCCCCCTTAGTCCCACGCTCCCCGCCCCCCCCCCCCCCCCCCCCCCCTCACTCACTATATCACTCACAAGCAGAAATAAATAAAAAAGTCACCATAGACTTTGCAACGTAGGAGTGATTTGTGTTGGCCAGTGATGGGTAGGTGGGGGTGTGTCACTCATCAGGATCCATTTCTCTTAACTGGGAAATTCCCTAATTTGTGCAGAGACACATTTAACCACTGTTCATTTGTCACAGCAAGAGTCTCTGTCATGCCTTGCCACACTCTTATGCAGGTGTGTGAGATCTGTGTGTATCCATGTGCATGCATTTTGCATGATTCCCATCTGTGTGTGCAGAGCATGTACTGTACTGTACTGCATGCATGATATGCTGGCACATGATGAGTGTGTTTGCAGTTGTGTGCGTGTATACATGATACTTTGTTTGGCACGTGTGTGTGTGTGTGTGTGTGTGTTTTGATGCCATGCTGTGAGAGAGAGCCTGGCAGTGGTTAATGGCTGGTTATTAACTGTCTGTTTGGCCAGTGCTGTGACACTGATAGAGGCGTGTGTGTGTTTTGTAGATAAGTGGTTAAAAGGTTGTTGAAGGTCTAGCGACCGGCGTGATCTTTAGGAGAGATGACAGGAGGAGCAGCAGGGGGCTTGGATACTGGGATGCGGGGGTAGACTCTCTTGGCTTCAAACAGAATGAATAGGAACTGACAGTGCAGTAAGTAGCCAGCATATGTGAGGGAGAGTGTGTTTTGAGAGAACGTTTCGTAGAGAGGAACTGAAGATCTGGTAGACAGACATAGTTTGGCTGCTGTAGACATGATTAGCTGATGTCAATGCAGAGCTAGGAGTACTGTGTCTGTGTGTCTGCGTTGGAGAGAAGAGGTGATGACTACTGCGCCCACACGTACACTCACTGCTCCTGTGGGTGAACGGGCATTAATGGTTGGTTGGTAGGTTGTGACTCACTAGTTTTAAGTGTCTGTAAATAGTTCTCTCTTAAGGTAGCTCCATCTGATCTTAGTTACAGATGTAGGATCTTCATTTGATCATTCTTTTGTTGCTGAGAATTTTCCTGCACTGCAGGAAATGCAAACTTGTAGTGTATTTGAATTTCCACTTTGACATTTCAGACTTAAATTTGCCCTAACGCAAAATGTATCAACCCCTACAAAAAGTCCATTAATTATAATCCACATAATTCACATTTCCTGTTGCTGCAGAACTATTTTCCTGCTTTAGCAAACTGGCTCAAATTAAGGTCCTACATCTGTATGTAGTTAACGGATGGAGATGTTAAAACAAATGTTATGTTCATTCAGGTGGTACCGTTGCGGGAGAAATTTGCATGAGACAAAAATTATGAAATGACCATAGACTTTCATGCCTCTTCTCATAAATCAGAGACCTTTCCTTCAGTGTAAATGAGTAACGCTGATGATGTGTGTGTCTCCGTGTCTGTGTGTAGAAACGAGAGAAGAGAAAGCATGAGAAGATCCTCAGTGAGGAGCTCTTCCCAGCTGTAATCAACCTCAACCAGTTCCTCCCTCCAGAACACTGCATCGACTACATCGCCTGGGACATGGCCCGATACACCAAGAGGTACAGATCTAGGATCAGCTCACCCAAACCCTATCCTTAACCATTAAAGGGGAAACGCCTAAGATCAGTGTTTGGTTGCGACTTCATCCTACTCATACCGGCTGCTTTAGTGTAACCCTACACCAGCATCGTGTTCTGTAAGAGCCAGAGGTACAAAGTATTGTCCCAGCAACCTAAGTCAACACCTCAGAACATTTAATGGTTCCTAAACTTTTTGGGCCCACAACCCTATTTTGATATCTGAAAAGTCTCGCGACCCCACCCATGTGAATTTTTTGTTGTTGTAATTAACAACCAATGTTTACTTTTAATGTGGGACTATGACAGTCAATTGCAAGTTATACTGATAATGTCTTATATCTCGCCACCACTAATGAGATGGGTATGTTTGATGGGTGTCTCGTCAGAGCTTCTCAAAGTCAGGGGGCGTGGTCAATAGTACGCACCTCCTCTCTGCTGTCACATCCAACCTGGATGGATATTTGATTTTAATGCAGACGAGCACTGGATCCAGCTTCACACAGATATGAGCTGGCGAAGGGTAGTCTACCATGACTTTTATGGTGCTTTCAAGACAACTGGGAACTAAGACAAATACGTGGTTGAATCCTGACGTTAGTGATCTTCAGGTCAGGAAGTCTAAGCTCTAGAAAGAGGGCTGAGTTCCCGAGTTACATGACTGTTCAAAGCAGATGTTCCCAGTTGGAGCTCTTTTCATTCAGAGTTACCAGTTGTCTTGGGAAGTAGGTCCCAAAGTGCCCTTCCAAGTGTTGGAGATGAGCAGTCATCACTCATGTGGGACACTTACTGATGCTGTGTTCTGTTATTTTCATTACACAGAAAGTCAACCAAGTCTGTTGTTTTTACATCCATTGTGAATGTCAACCGCTCTTCTCTCAATGCGAAAAATCACATTCACGTTCATAACTAGTGCGGAGGCCTGCCCGCCGTCCCGTGATAGATGGAGCTCCATCTGTGCAAAAGCCCACCATTCGATCCCATATGGAATCTGTTTTTCGTCAATATAGCCACAGCACACTCCGGAATCATGAGACAGAGCAATATGTCCTCGTGAATAGCCTCCCCCAACATTTATAGCGAACAAAAGTCATTGCATGGGCATCTCGATCCTCACAGCTAACATCCATTTGGAGAGCATAAGCTGGGGAGTTTTGGAGTATAATCATTTTCATTTTAGATTTTTAAGGTTAACCACATAAAAATTTTGAGATACATAGACAATATTATAATATATATTTTTTGTATTTATTTATTACATTTTTGGGGGGGATTTGGGAAATTCTCCCGCAAGCCCATTTTCATATCTGCCCCCTAGTTTGGGATCCTCTAGGCTACATGGTTATATACAGTACATACAGCAGCACATGGTCCCATGTGACCCAAGAAGGGCTATATATTTCATGGGCCAAAGTACATTAACCACAAAGTCCTGGGGTTATCCATCACTGCAGCTATGGAAACGCTGTGAAGATCACATCTTTCCCTTATTCATTTTCACTGGCATGGTACTCCCCAAGCTACCTTTGCTCACCAGCAATGGACCTAACTTTAACAGTAGATGAGTTATTGTTGCTGTCCCTGAAGGAAATGTTCAAGTTCAGTGAAAACATTTTTCAAAGAGACCTTTTAAGTTGTTTTCTCTGTCTGTCTGCCCCGCCCTCTGTCTGCCCTGGTCTCTGTCTGTCTGCCTGCCCCGCCCCCTCTCTCTGTCTGCCTTGCCCCGCCCCCTCCTCTCTGTTGGCCTTGCCCCGCCCCCTCTCTTGCTTGCCTGCCCGCCCCCTCTCTCTGTCTGCCTGCCCCGCCCCCTCTCTCTGTCTCTTTCTCTCTCTCTTTAAGGGACTTTATTGGCATGGGAACATATGTTTACATTGCCAAAGCAAATTAAATGGATGATAAACAAAAGTGAAATAAACAATCAGAAATGAACAGTAAACATTACACTCAAGAAAGTTTGTATGTAGCTGAAGTTCAAAAAATAATAAATATGTTTTTATTTAAACTGGTTGCTTTTGTAGCAACAGGTCACATCTTGCTGCTGTGATGGTACACTGGTATTTCACCTAATAGATATGGGAGTTTATCAAAATGTATTTTTTTTTTCAAATTCTTTGTGGATCTGTGTAATCTGAGGGAAATATGTGTCTCTAATATGGTCATACATTTGGCAGGAGGTCAGGAAGTGCAGCTCAGTTTCTACCTCATTTTGTGGGCAGTGTGCACATTGCCTGTTTTCCTTTGAGAGCCATGTCTGCCTACGGCGGCCTCTCTCAATAGCAAGGCTATGCTCACTGAGTCTGTACATTTCCTTAATTTTGGGTCAGTCACAGTGGTCAGGTATTCTGCCAATGTGTACTCTCTGTTTAGGACCAAATAACATTTGTTTGCTCTGATTTTTGGTAAATTATTTTCCAGTGTGTCAAATAATGATCGCATCTCTCGCTCTCCCTCCCTCCCTCTCTCAGTAAGCTGTATAACGTGCTGGACCGTCTTAGTATGATAGCAGAGAACGTGGTCAAGAGGACCGGCTTCTTCATCAACCGCTCTGACTTCTTCTGCCACACCCTCAGACCAGACGAGAGGTACACACACACACGCACACGCACACACACGCACACCCTCAGGCCAGACGAGAGGTACACACAAACAGGCCAGACGAGAGGTACACACAAACAGGCCAGACGAGAGGTACACACAAACAGGCCAGACGAGAGGTACACCCAGACGAGAGGTGACGCCAGAGGGGTAAAAACTTGCGCCCTTTACAACCCAACCTATACCTCTATAACTACCTCACCCCACCCTCTAGATTTTTTTACAGGGTTTGGTGTTTATTGCTACGTTTGTTTTAGTGTGTTAGACAAAGTCCCTCTGAGGGCTGTTATAAAGCTCCGTCTAATAACTAATCATACAGTATTTTACAATCACGCATTAATAGCAATTACATTTCTTTTTTTCCTTCTGATATAAATGAATGTCCAGTAATGGGAATAGATGGGTCTGTTCGATGGGAATCTTGCTGAATAGTCATGGCCAGGGTATCCCTACCTATCAGAGTAGATGACGGAGCATGCAGCAGCAGAAGGGTGTGAAGAAGGGCTGCACTGCTCACTATCTGCATATCTTAATCACAAGCATTGACATTTCCATCTGGTTACCTAAGCTGCTAGCCATTCTTCTAATGCCGTATTTATTAGCTTTATGTTACATTATCAAACACACTCCCTTGCTTTTATACATTTGCTCATGCTTAAGAAACACACACATATGCACATGGACCACACACACACACGGCCGCCCACTCTCTCGTCTCTGGCGGGGTTGTTGACTTGAGTCCAGGCCAGACGTGTCACAAATGAAAAGTCTTCCTCCTTTTACTTCATTTATTATTTCTTCTGTGCTTCCAGACATGTGACATTCTGACTAGCCCTGGGTTGTCTCATATGGAGACTCCTGTGGGGCTCACTGCTAGTCTGGAGGCTAACCTTCTTACACTACCACAATTATGAATAAAATTATCATTCAAAAGAAGAAGAAAAAATAAATAAATATATATACACTGCTCAAAAAAATAAAGGGAACACTTAAACAACACAATGTAACTCCAAGTCAATCACACTTCTGTGAAATCAAACTGTCCACTTAGGAAGCAACACTGATTGACAATAAATTRCACATGCTGTTGTGCAAATGGAATAGACAAAAGGTGGAAATTATAGGCAATTAGCAAGACACCCCCAATAAAGGAGTGGTTCTGCAGGTGGTGACCACAGACCACTTCTCAGTTCCTGTATCTTCCTGGCTGATGTTTTGGTCATTTTGAATGCTGGCGGTGCTTTCACTCTCAGTGGTAGCATGAGACGGAGTCTACAACCCACACAAGTGGCTCAGGTAGTGCAGCTCATCCAGGATGGCACATCAATGGCGAGCTGTGGCAGAAGGTTTGCTGTGTCTGTCAGCGTAGTGTCCAGAGCATGGAGGCGCTACCAGGAGACAGGCCAGTACATCAGGAGGTGGAAGAGGCCGTAGGAGGGCAACAACCCAGCAGCAGGACCGCTACCTCCGCCTTTTTGCAAGGAGGAGCACTGCCAGAGCCCTGCAAAATGACCTCCAGCAGGCCACAAATGTGCTGTCTGCTCAAACGGTCAGAAACAGACTCCATGAGGGTGGTATGAGGGCCCGACGTCCACAGGTGGGGTTGTGCTTACAGCCCAACACGTGCAGGACGTTTGGCATTTGCCAGAGAACACCAAAGATTGGCAATTCGCCACTGGCGCCCTGTGCTCTTCACCAGATGAAAGCAGGTTCACCACGAGCACATGAGCACGTGACAGAGTCTGAGAACCGTGGAGAACGTTCTGCTGCTGCAACATCCTCCAGCATGACCGGTTTGGCGTGGGTCAGTCATGGTGTGGGGTGGCTTTCTTTGGGGGCCGCACAGCCCTCCATGTGCTCGCCAGAGGTAGCCTGACTGCCATTAGGTCCGAGATGAGATCCTCAGACCCCTTGTGAGACGCATATGCTGGTGCGGTTGGCCCTGGGTTCCTCCTAATGCAAGACAATGCTAGACCTCATGTGGCTGGAGTGTGTCAGCAGTTCCTGCAAGAGGAAGGCATTATGCTATGGAGTGGCCCGCCCGTTCCCCAGACCTGAATCCAATTGAGCACATCTGGACATCATGTCTCGCTCCATCCACCAACGCCACGTTGCACCACAGACTGTCCAGGAGTTGGCGGATGCTTTAGTCCAGGTCTGGGGGAGATCCCTCAGGAGACCATCCGCCACCTCATCAGGAGCATGCCCAGGCGTGTCGTAGGGAGGTCAACCAGGCACGTGGGAGGCACACACACTACTGAGCCTCATTTTGACTTGTTTTAAGGACATTACATCAAAGTTGTATCAGCCTGTAGTGTGGTTTTCCACTTTAATTTTGAGTGTGACTCCAATTCCAGACCTCCATGGGTTGATAAATTTGATTTCCATTGATCATTTTTGTGTGATTTTGTTGTCAGCACATTCAACTATGTAAAGAAAAAAGTATTTATTAAGAATATTTCATTCATTCAGATCTAGGATGTGTTATTTTAGTGTTCCCTTTATTTTTTTGAGCAGTGTGTGTATATATATATATATATATATACACACACACACACACTACCGTTAAACTTTGGGGTCACTTAGAAATCTCCTTGTTTTTGAAAGAAAAGCACATTTTTAGTCCATTAAAATAACATCAAATTGATCAGAAATACAGTGGAGACATTGTTAATGTTGTTAATGATTATTGTAGCTGGAAACTGCAGATTTTTAATGGAATATCTACTTAGGCGTACAGAGGCTCATTATCAGTAACCATCCCTCCTGTGTTCCAATGGCACGTTGTGTTACCTAATCCAAGTGTATCATTTTAAAAGGCTAATTGATCATTAGAAAACCCTTTTACCATTATGTTAGCACAGCTGAAAACTGTTCTGCTGCTTAAAGAAGCAATACAATTGGCCTTCTTTAGTCTAGTTGAGAGAGTACTCTAGAGTACTCACGAATGAGTACGAATGTACAATGCCTTTCTTAAAATCAATACACAGAAGTATATATTTTTAAACCTGCATATTTAGTTAAAAGAAATTCATGTTAGCAGGCAATATTAACTAGGCAAATTGTGTCACCTCTCTTGCGTTCATTGCACGCCGAGTCAGGGTATATGCAACAGTTTGGGCCGCCTGGCTCGTTGCGAACTAATTTGCCAGAATTTTACGTAATTATGACGTAACATTGAAGGTTGTGCAATGTAACAGCAATATTTAGACTTATGTATGCCACCCGTTAGATAAAATACGGAACGGTTCCGTATTTCACTGAAATAATAAATGTTTTGTTTTCGAGATGATCGTTTCCGTATTTGACCATATACATTTTTTATTTTATTTCACCTTTATTTAACCAGGTAGGCTAGTTGAGAACAAGTTCTCATTTACAACTGCGACCTGGCCAAGATAAAGCATAGCAGTGTGAACAGACAACAACACAGAGTTACACATGGAGTAAACAATAAACAAGTCAATAACACAGTAGGGGAAAAAATGAGTCTATATACATTGTGTGCAAAAGGCATGAGGAGGTAGGCAATAAATAGGCCATAGGAGCGAATAATTACAATTTAGCAGATTAACACTGGAATGATAAATCATCAGATGATCATGTGCAAGTAGAGATACTGGTGTGCAAAAGAGCAGAAAAGTAAATAAATAAAAACAGTAAGGGGATGAGGTAGGTAAATTGGGTGGGCTGTTTTACAGATGGACTATGTACAGCTGCAGCGATCGGTTAGCTGATCAGATAGCAGATGTTTCAAGTTGGTGAGGGAAATAAAAGTCTCCAACTTCAGCTATTTTTGCAATTCGTTCCAGTCACAGGCAGCAGAGAACTGGAAGGCCAAATGAGGTGTTGGCTTTTGGGATGATCAGTGAGATATACCTGCTGGAGCGCGTGCTACGAGTGGGTGTTGTTATCGTGACCACCATTAATGACTTAAGGCTCGTATTTCTGTGTGTTATTATAATTAAGTCTATGATTTGATAGCACAGTCTGACTGAGCGGTGGTAGGCAGCAGCAGGCTCATAAGCATTCATTCAAACAGCACTGTCTTGCATTTGCCAGCAGCTCTTCCATTGCGCTGTTTATGACTTCAAGCCTATCAACTCCCGAGATTAGGCTGGCAATATTAAAGTACCTATTAGAACATCCAATAGTCAAAGGTATATGAAATACAAATGGTATAGGGAGAAATAGTCCTATAATAACTACAACCTAAAACTTCTTACCTGGGAATATTGAAAACTCATGTTCAAAGGAACCACCAGCTTTCATATGTTCTCATGTTCTGAGCAAGGAACTTAAACGTTAGCTTTTTTACATGGCACATATTGCACTTTTACTTTCTATTCCAACACTTTGTTTTTGCATTATTTAAACCAAATTGAACATGTTTCATTATTTATTTGAGACTAAATTGATTTTATTGATGTATTATATTAAGTAAAAATAAGTGTTTATTGTTCATTCCGTATTGTTGTAATTGTTATTATTACATATATATATATATATATATATATATAAAAAACGGCACGATTAATCGGAATCGGCTTTTTTTGGTCTTCCAATAATCGGTATCGGCGTTGAAAAATCTAAGTCGGTCGACCTCTAGTTTTGGGTGACAAGCCACATTTCTTCAGCCTCGTTCTGTGATGTGTACGCCCAGGAACTTAAAACTTTCTAACTTCTCCACTGCTGTCCCTTCAATGTGGATAGGGGGGTGCTCCCTCTGTTGTTTCCTGAAGTCCAGGATCATCTCCTTTGTTTTCTTGACGTTGAGTGAGAGGTTGTTTTCCTGACGCCACACTCCGAGTTCCCTCACCTCCTCCCTCTAGTCTGTCTCGTCGTTGTTGGAAAGTCCAGGACCCAATTGCACAGGGTGGGGTTGAGACCCAAGGCCTCCAGCTTGATGATGAACTTGGAGTGTACTATGGTGTTGAATGCTGAGCTGTAGTCAATGAACAGCATTCTTATATAGGTATTCCTCTTGTTCAGATGAGATAGGGCAGTGTGATGGCGATTGTGTCGTCTGTGGACCTGTTGGCGGTATGCAAACTGAAGTGGGTCTAGTTTGGCCAGTAAGGTGGTGATATAATCCTTGACTAGTCTCTCGAAGCACTTCATGATGACAGAAGTGAGTACTACAGGGTGGTAGTCATTTAGTTCAGTTATCTTTGCCTTCTTGGGTACAGGAACAATGGTAGCAATCTTGAAGCATGTGGGGACAACAGACTGGGATAGGGAGCGATTGAATATGTCCTTAAACACACCAGCCAGCTGGTCTGCGCATGCTTTGAGGATGCGGCTAGGGATGCTGCCTGGGCCAACAGCCTTTCGAGGGTTAACACGTTTAAATGTTTTACTCACATCAGCCATGGAGAAGAGGGGGGGGGACGCAGTCCTTGTTAGTGGGCCGCGATGGTGGCACTGTATTATTCTCAAAGCGGGCGAAGAAAGTGTTTTGTTTGTTTCGAAGCGTGACGTCTGTGACGTGGCTGGATTTATTTTTGTAGTCCGTGATTTCCTTTAGACCCTGCCTTGTGTCTTGTGCCTGAGCTGTTGAATTGCGACTCCACCTTGTCCATGTACTGTTATTTAGCTTGTTTGATTGCCTTGGGGAAGGAATAGCTACACTGTTTATATTCAGACATATTCCCAGACCTCTTTCCATGGTTAAATGCGGTGGATCGTGATTTTAGTTTTGCGTGAATGCCGCCATCCATCCACGGTTTCTGGTTAGGGTAGGTGTTAATAGTCACAGTGGGTACAACATCTCCAATGCACTTTTTTATAAAAGCACTCACCGAGCCAGTGTATAGGTCGATGTTGTTCTGATGCTGACCTCAACATATTCCAGTCCGCGTGATCAAAACAATCTTGAAGCGTGGCTTCCAATTGGTCAGACCAGCGTTGAATGGTTCTCGTCACTGGTACATCCTGTTTGAGTTTCTGCCTATAAGACGGAAGGTGCTAGATGGCATCGTGGTCGGATTTGCCGAAGGGAGGGCGGGGGAGGGCTTTGCATGCATCGCGGAAGTTAGAGTAGCAGTGGTCGAGGGTATTGCGCATGCGCATAGCGCAATCAATATGCTGGTAGAATTTAGGTAGCCTTGTTCTCAAATTTGCTTTGTTAAAATCCCTGGCTATAATAAATGCAGCCTCAGGATGTATGGTTTCCAGTTTGCATATAGTCCAGTGAAGTTCCTTGATGGCCATCTTGGTGTCTGCTTGAGGGGGAATGTACACAGCTGTGACTATACATGATGAGAATTATCTTGGTCGGTAAAATGCTGACACTTGATTGTAAGGAATTCTAGATCGGGTGAGCAGAAGGACTTGACTTCCTGTATGTTGTTATGATTACACCATGAGTCGTTAATCATAAAGCATACACCCCCTATCTTTTCCCAGAGAGGTGTTTATCTCTGTCGGCGTGTTGCATGGAGAAGCCCGGTGGCTGAACCGATTCTGACAACATATCCTGAGAGAGCCATGTTTCTGTGTTTCCTGTCGACGCCATCATAATGAGTGAGAGGCATCACTTCAGATCCAAGTTTAATCCCAGACTGTGTCACAACCGGCCATGAGCGTGAGTCCCATAGGGCGGCGTCCGGGTTAGGAGGGGGTTTGGCCGGGGGGGCTTTACTTGGCTCATCGCGTTCTAGCGACTCCTTGTGGCGTGCCAGGCGCTTGCAGGCTGACTCCGTCATCAGTTGAACAGTGTTTCCTCCGACACATTGGTGCGGCTGGCTTCCGGGTGCTTTTTCGGAGGACGCATGACTCGACCTTCGCCTCTCCCGAGCCCGTTGGGGAGTTGCAGCGATGAGACAAGATCATAATTGGATATCACGAAATTGGGGAGAAAAGGGGTTCATTATTTTTACATTAGCATATCATGCTTTGCATACAAGCCAGGGGCTAGATACACCTGGCAATGAAGCAAGCCTAGAGTGACCTAAATTGATAAGCAAAGAGGACGGGATGGTAATCTTGGAGAGGAAAGAGATGCTATGGGTAGTAGGGCCGATGTTTCTCTGGTTTTCATCATACAGTGCTTTGTGGCATTGGATAATTACTCCTCGATGCACCAGTCCTAAATGTGTTCAGATTCAGAAACTTTGAGTTGAGCCGTCTCTAGACAATTAATGTGCATTGCAGGAGTATAAAAGTACAACAAGCATACTCAGTGTTTAATTGATTAAAGGAGTTTTCTCTTTCCTCAGGTGGGGAGATCTTGGGGGAAGTCTCACCTCAAGTGGGCGTGTCCAGGTACGGTATATTACACACCGTACACACCTAAGCAAGCGGTGGCTGTTGACATGGATACCTGAAGGTGGAGATGATGCACGTATTTTATCAGCGCCCACATTCAAATGTTTTGTTGTTGTTGAGCTCTCCTCTCCCATCTTCAGACAGGTGTGTTGAGGACGAACTGTGTGGACTGTCTGGACCGTACTAACACGGCCCAGTTCATGGTGGGGAAGTGTGCTCTGGCCTATCAGCTCTACGCTCTGGGCATGATTGACAAGCCCAAGCTGCAGTTCGACACGGACTGTGTTAGGTAAAACCCTACTCTACTCTCGCCTCTGAGACTCACTTAAACATTTTCTAAAAGTTGACATAAGTAATTAGAAAATGCTGTTGACATCTCTGACCTTGTGTGACCTTTACCACCCTCCCCAATTCAGGCTGTTTGAGGAACTGTATGAAGACCATGGGGACACCCTGTCTCTGCAGTACGGGGGCTCCCAGCTGGTCCACAGGGTGAAGACCTACCGGAAGATAGCCCCCTGGACACAGCACTCCAAAGACATCATGCAGACCCTGTCCCGTTACTATAGCAACGCTTTCTCAGGTAGACACGGACACACTTTTATCTCACCTTTATTTAACCAGGTAGGCCAGTTGAGAACTAGTTCTCATTTACAACTGCGACCTGGCCAAGAAAAAGCAAAGCAGTGCGACACCAACAACACAGAGTTACACATGGAATAAACAAACATACAGTCAATAACACAATAGAAAAGTATATATACAGTGTGTGCAAATGGAGTAAGATTAGGGAGGTGAGGCAATAAATAGGCCATAGTGGCGAAATAATTACAAATTAGCAATTAAACTCTGGAGTGATAGATGTGTAGAAGATGACTGTGCAATTACAGATACTGTGGTGCAAAGGAGAAAAAAAACTATATGGGGCTTTGGTGACAAAACGGATGGCCCTGTGATGGCCCTGTGATAGTAGAGTGTTGGAGGCTATTTTGTAAATGTCATCGCCGAAGTTAAGGATCGGTAGGATAGTCAGTTTTACGAGGGTATGTTTGGCAACATGAGCGAAGGATGCTTTGTTGCAAAATAGGAAGCCAATTCTAGATTTAATGTTGGATTGGAGATGCTTAATGTGAATCTGGAAGGAGAGTTTACAGTCTAACCAGACACCTAGGCATTTGTAGTTGTTCACATATTCTAAGTCAGAACCGTCCAGAGTAGTGATGTTGGACGGGCGGGCGGGCAGGCAGCGATCGGTTGAAGAGCATGCATTTAGTTTAACTTGCATTTAAGAGCAGTTGGAGGCTATGGAAGGAGAGTTGTATGGCATTGAAGCTCGTCTGGAGGTTTGTTAACACAGTGTCCAAAGAAGGGCCAGAAGTACACAGAATGGTGTCTCATGCTCGCAAGCACACACATGCACACATGCACACACACCCACATGCTCACACACATTATCTGTCATAACAAAAATACTTTTACCATTGCAAATTCTTTTCAGGCTTCCTGATTTTAGGTAGTCTCTCTTGACAGCCCTAGTTTGAGATTTCTTATGTAGGTAGTAGTGTCTCCGAGGTAACGGTGCATCCGAGGTATTACCACTTCATACCACTCACTCATCACCCCTGTATTGTTACTACGGCAACACACTCACTCAGGATCCCTCTATTTCCCCTAAATACACACACACACACATACTCCATTCACCCCTGCCCTGTCCTTATGACACCACTGCTTACTCATCCACTAGTGACTCTTTCTCTCTCCTTACCCCTCCTCATCCCCTCACCCCCTCCTATCACTATCCTCTCCCCTCCTCATCCCTCACCCCCTCATCCTCTCCCCTCCTCACCCCTCACCCTATCCTCTCCCCTCCTCATCCCTCACCCCTCATCATCCCCCCTCACCTATCCTCTCCCCCTCCTCATCCCGTCCCCTCACCCCCCTCTTCATCCACTCTTCTACCCCCCTCCTTTTCCACTCTTCCTGCCTCTTTTCCACTCTTCTTTCTCCTCCTCACCCCCTCTCTTCCCGCCCCTCCTTTCCTCCGCCGCCCTCCTCCGCTTCTCCGTCCCTCCTATCCCTCTTCTCCTCCTCCCCCCTCTCTCTGCCCCCTCTCTTCTCCCGTCCCCCTCCTCATCCATCTTCCTCCCCTCCTTATCCACCTTCCTGTCCTCCCCTCTTCCCGCCCTCTTCTCCCGCCCTCTCTTCTCCCGCCATTCCTTCTCCCGCCACCTTTCCTTTCCGCCATCCTCTTCTCCCGTCCTCTCTCATCACTCTCCTTCTCCTCTTCTCCGCCCCCTCATCCATCTTCCTTCTCCCTCTCACCCCTTCTTCTCCTGCCCCTCCTCTTCCTGCCCCCCCCTCTTTCCCGTCCCTCCTCATCCACTCTTCTTCTCCCTCCTCATCCACTCTTCCTTCTCCCTCTTCACCTCTTCTCCTGCCCTCCTCTTCTCCCGTCCATCCTTATCCACTTTTCCTTCTCCCTCCTATCCTCCTCCCGCCCCCTCCTCTTCTCCGCCCCCTTCCTCATCCACTCTCCCTTCTCCCTCCTCCCCCATCCTCATCCACTCATACCTTTTCTCCTCACCCCCCCACTCATCCCCTCCACTTCTCCAACTACTGTTGAACCATTGCTCCCACTACCTCTATGCTCTCTCTGTCAGATAATGTGACCCGCCCCCCCAACTCCTTAGTTACATTTCAAATAAAATCTATAATGAGTTTGCAGACCCAGCGTATGGCGAGTGGCAACCTCATAATAATGTCATACATCATGTGATGTTTACACAACCTATCTCTCTCCCACGGGATTACACACACGCACACAGTTTGCATTAGTGGAGACTAATTGCTGTAAATTATTCTGGTAGAGAAACACTGTGTAGAGAGCTATACATTATCCCCCTTCTTCACATCAGTCTTCAGCATTGCCATAAAGACCCTAATAAATCAACCACTGTAAATGTGTCCAGTACTGATTTATTTATTGTATTTACCAGCTACATTGTTTGAGGACACGACATTGTGGGGAAGAGTTAGAGCAGAGGGGTGGAACCATAGAGATCCTATTAATTGACTATTCTAATTCTATGGGTAGAACTCTATTGCCTTGGAATACTTCAGAACGGAGTATATAAAACACAGGAAAATCTACTATACACAGCACTAAGTGCATCTCGTGGTGTTCTTGGCTTAGAAGTGTTCCCTTTCTCCCTTTAAATCACAGTCTCTCGATATCTTAGTTCACAGTCCTTTGCTGTTCAGAACACTGTAGACACTGGGTTGATTAGAAGGCTTCCCCTCGTCTCGGTGTCCTACATCTCCTGTTGCTGGAAGATTTAACAACAGAGCTGTAGAAACCCTCCTCGGTCTCCCAGAGCACTATCTTCTGAATCACCCTCACACGTACAAAGATCCACAGTCACACACGCATGCATTACATTTGCATGGACACACACACACCCTCGCCCACCTCCACACTAATTATGATGAAATTAGGCTTCCTTCACGACGTTGAATTATACATCCTCATGACATCCCCCAGTGTAACATTCAGTCTACCAGCACCACAGGACCCATATCCTGGTAACGATAGGGCGGTGCACAATTGGCCCAGCGTCGGCCGGGTTTGGCCGGGGTAGGCCGTCATTGTAAATAAGAATTTGTTCTTAACTGACTTGCCTAGTTAAATAAAGGTTAAATTAACAAACAAAAAAATATCTCCCTTCAGTCACACTGACACTACAGGGGACAAAATGGCTTCTCTCCTCTTCAACTAACACATGACTTCCTGTCTCCCTCAAACTTTAGTGAGGAAAGTGACCCTGGAGTGTTTTACTGGGGACCATGTTTAGTTTAACTCAATCCAAGTGAATCATGGGAATAATCCAGTCAACAGTAATTGCCTTAATTTTACTGGACCCCAGGAAGAGTAGCTTTGGCAGCAGCTAATGGGGATCCATAATAAATACAAAAACAAAACAGTTAGGCCTAAATGGAGAAATGGTATTATTGGAATACGGAGGAAAATAATTGTTTATTTTGGATGAGATTATTATTATCTCTGTTATTGCGTCCTGATCTTTTTATATGAAAATCTTCCGTGCCTCCCTAGGTTGATGTAATTTACCTTGTTGACTACACACACACACACACACACACACACACACACACACACACACACACACACACACACACACACACACACACAGTCATCTGATTGTGTTGGCAATGAAACTTTACTGTTCTCTAGTTCAGGATGAAACTATCCTCATTGTTATTAGTGTTCAGAAATGACGTACACCAGAACCCCAGGCGTCATATAAGATATCCACAATGAGATCTGCTGGGGCCTGGCTGCGATGGAGTGAGTGGGAGAAAAGAGGGCCTCAGGGGCCTGTGAGAGGATGAGGGGCCACTCTAACTCGTTCGTTCGCTGAGTGGGAATCAGTTTGATGTCAGTGTTGTGGCCAGGTATTTGTTAGTGAGCGTGTGTGTGTGTTAGCACGTTCAAGACTAACGTTCCACATTAAACCCACCCTTTTGCCCTTTTGGGTTTGAGTAGAGCATTTCATCAAGAGTCGACACAAGAAACTCCTCTTCTCTTTTGGCTGCAGAAGTCAATTGCAACATCTCTGTGTGTGATGTTGAGTGGTGAGTCACTGTCTTCCTCTGTCCTCACACACCCTGCTCTCCCTGCACCAACCAATGTCTGTCATCAGACTAATATAAATACAGGATCATTTTGATTGGCCAGTATCAGTTAGACTGAATGCTGGTTAACCCAGATGTGTCATCTATGCCTGACGGTTAGTACGACAGAGCTGACACTTATCCCACCCTTAAGCGTCCATCATTGTTCTAGAATATTGGTACGTTAACGTTCATACTTTTCGAATTCTCAGCGCAGGTCAAGCTGCACTACATGTCCAAAAGAATGCTTGTCGAACATCTCATTCCAAAATCCACTCTTCTGGGAAGGCTTTCCACTAGCTGTTGGAACATTGCTGCAGGGACTAGAGCATTAGTGAGGTCGGGCACTGATGCTGGGAGATTATGCCTGGCTCGCAGTCTGCGTTCCAATTCATCCCAAAGGTGTTCAATGGGGTTGAGGTCAGAGCTCTGTGCAGGCCAGTCAAGTTCTTCCACATGGATCTCGACAAACCATTTCTGTATGGACCTCGCTTTGTGCACTTAGTCTGTACAGTGTCAAACTGTTGCCACAAAGTTGGAAACACAGAATGTCATTGTATGCCATATGTCATTGTGTGCTGTAGCGTTAATATTTCCCTTCACTGGAACTAAGGGGCCTAGCCCGAACCATGAAAAACAGCCCTAGACCATTATTCCTCCTCCACCAAACTTTACAGTTGTCACTATGCATTGAGGCACGTAGCGTTCTCTTGGCATCCGCCAAACCCAGATTCATCCGTTGGACTGCCAGATGGTGAAGTGTGATTCATCACTCCAGAGAACGCGTTTGCACTTTGCGGCTGAGCTGCTGTTGCTCCTAGACGTTTCCACTACACAGTAACAGCACGTTGACTGGGGCAGCTCTAGCAGGGCTGACTTGTTGGAAAGGTGGCATCCTATGACAGTGCCACGTTGAAAGTCACTGAGCTCTGCTGTATGGCCATTCTACTGCCAATGTTTGTCTATGGCGATTGCATGGCTGTTTCCTCGATTTTATATACCAGTCAGCAACGGGTGTGGCTGAAAAAGCCGAATCCACTCATTTGAAGGAGTGTTGTTCCCCAACTGTCAACACATTCAAATGATTCGAGGACATGTACCGGAGCCACGCTGTTTGGGAATTGTGGGGAGGTGCGCATTCGGGCGTAGCTATGTCACAATGGGACACGGGACTAACGCGTCTTACCATCTGTGGACTATGATTTACGCTTCATCCCTCACAGCACTCGGTTCCCAAAAAGATGGAGAGAAAAAAGAAAAGAAAAAGAAGTAAAAAGGCCAAACTACTGTGCCACTGAGGATGGGATCAGACTGTCACAGTGCTTATTTCCCATGATTGCATTTCCTTTTCCTCTTATGTTATTGTGTTGAGTCACCACCCTCGTTGTCGTCACTAATGATAAAACAACTCATTTGGTTTTTCTTACTGTAGCATCTCTCCTACCCCTCTCAACCCAACAGTCTGTCTCCCTATTAGACTATTCTGAACTCCATCTTTCTTAACTGTAATTGAGGGTTTTTATTCATTCATAGGCTTACTCTTGTTTATTTTACTTTGTTCTTCAATTTATGGCAAGCTGTTGAAAGAAGATTGGACTAACTGACATACGAGAGAAAGAGCTGTTACATGTTCTGAGCTGAGCCTGTACAGTATCGTGTCCAAGTTGAATGTTGGAACATTGTTAGAGCTGAAAACGTCTGCAATTCAATCTGTTCTAGGCGGCACATTTGTTTTCTGGCTGAAGTACATACAGTGCATTCGGAAAGTATTCAGACCCCTTGACCTTTTCCACATTTTGTTACGTTACAGCCTTATTCTAAAATTGATTAAATAAAACATTTTCCTCATCAATCTACACAAGTGAAAACAGATTTTATTTACAAAAGTATTCAGTACCTTTGCTTTGAGACTTGAAATTGAGCTCAGGTGAATCCTGTTTACATTGATCATCCTTGAAATGTTTCTACAACTTGATTGGAGTCCACCGGTGGTAAATTCAATTGATTGGACATAATTTGCCTATATAAGGTCCCACAGTTGACAGTGCATGTCAGAGCAAAAAACAAGCCATGAGCTTCAAGGAATTGTCTGTAGAGCTTCGAGACAGGATTGTGTCGAGGCACAGATCTGGGGAAGGGTACCAATACATTTCTGCAGCATTGAAGGTCCCCAAGAACACAGTGACCTCAATTTTTAAATGGAAGACGTTTAGAACCACCAAGACTCTTCCTAGAGCTGGCCACCCTGCCAAACTGAGCAATCGTGGGGAGGTGGAGGTGACCAAGAATCCGATGGTCACTCTAGCAGAGTGGAGATGGGAGAATCTTCCAGAAGGACAACCATCTCTGCAGCACTCCACCAATCAGGCCTTTATGGTAGCCAGACAGAAGCCACTCCTCAATAAAATGCACATGACAGCCAAAAGACACCTAAAGGACTCTGACCATGAGAAACAAGATTCTCTGGTCTAATGAAACCAAGATTGAACTCTTTGACCTGAATGCCTAGCGTCACGTCTGGAGGAAACCTGGCACTATCCCAATGGTGAAGCATGGTGGTGGCAGCATCATGCTGTAGGGATGTTTTTCAGCTGCAGGGACTGGGAGACTAGTAAGGATTGAGGGCAATATAAATGGAGAAAAGTGCAGAGAGATCCTTGATGAAAACTTGCTCCAGAGCACTCAGTACCTCAGACTGGGGTGAAAGTTCACCTTCCTACAGGACCAAGACCCTAAGCACAGCCAGAACAATGCAAGAGTGGCTTCGGAACAAGTCCCTGAATGTCCTTGAGTGACCCAGCCAGAGCCCGGACTTGAACCCGATCTAACATCTTTGGAGAGACCTGAAAATAGCTGTGCAGCGACGTTCCCCATCCAACCTGACAGCTTGAGAGGATCTTCAGGGAAAAATGGGAGAAACTCCCCAAATACAGGTGTGCCAAGCTTGTAGCTAAAAAACAGTTTTTGCTTTGTTATTATGGGGAATTGTGTGTAGATGGAAGTGAGAGAAAAAAAAGATTTAATCCATTTTAGAATAAGGCTGTAATGTAACAAAATGTGGAAAAGGTTAAGGGGTCTGAATACTTTCCGAATGCACTGCACAGTATTACCAACAGTTGAATGATGTTCCAAGCTCTGTGCTTTCTGTTCACTGAGGATGAGTGACTAATAATGTTTAAACATGACATAATTACTGTAGATGACTAACAAACCTCTAGTAGCTTGATCTAATTCCCTATAGTATTCTCTAGATAGTAACTGGCATTTTGATATGGGCTGCATTTACTGTTGATGGGTAGTGATTCGATAACCATGCTGTAAAGCTTCAAGAATATAGTCATAACCCCACTTTGTAAAATTATGCAGTGTATTCAGGACCCAGTTTCCCGATAGCGATGGAACTTAGGCTTACGAGTGTTTGAGCGATGCATCGTTCCTACAACCACCGAAGATGTAACATGCGTTTCCCAAAACTCCACACAGAGAGAAGTGTGTAGTTGAGGCATGTGATCGAAAGACAAGCAGCGCTGCTCTCGGATCAGCTTCCTCAGTTAAAATCTTGGCCTACCTTAAAACATTAGGAGGATAATTCCACAATACTGATGACAGATCAGCTTCTAGAGAGATATTATCACCTATGGCTGCAAATATTGAGGCGACTTATTGTAATGCTCATAGGCATTACCCTATAATTACCATATAAAAATGTGCACATGCTACACCATGAAATATATTGAGACACGATTTCAGACTGTAGCCTACAATGAGCAAAATACAACTCAATTGAATTAGCATGAAATGTATTTCAATAGGATTGATTGAAATATATAGGCCTGTAGTCTATACAGTTCTCTTTTAATGCGGTCATCTCGGTTTTCATTTGAAGCATCTTTTTATCCTTGGTTGGCAACAGTTGCATAACAAAGACATTGGTGACTTTGTATTTGTGATCAACTTCGTTCCACGTTACCTTTAGTCCTTAGGCAACTTCTTAATAGAACAGGTATAAAGCCCAGGGACCTTCTGCCTTGTAAATCTCTTTGAAACGTCAGGTGTCTTTCTTGGAAACTGATGTGTACGGCCTGTGCACCTGTCAGTGGTGACTGAAGCATGTGGCAAGATGCAAAATGGTCGGTTTCACGGCAATACTTGTTTTGCCTTTCTACCTTCTTTCCTCTGGGTTCCTCCCATTCTTCTTTTTCTCCCCCTCATCATCCCTCTCCTCTCACACTGTTCCTGATGATACAGGCTGTTTGTGTGGGTCAGGGACGGTGTGTGATTTCAGTCACACAGGCAAGGCTAATGTTTTTATTTAGTCATTGCCCCAATATTACTCTTGCCTCACTGACTCTCAAGGTCATGTCACACTTTTGGCCGGACGTGAGCTTTGGAGCTCACCTGTGTATGATGTCATAGGGTCCTTCACTAAAAATTTCATGTTTCATGATGGAGACCACACACACACACACACACGCCAGCTCCACAACTGTTTTTCAGTGTTTCCCTTGAGCTGTAACCCCTTTCTCAAAACAACAGTTATTTAAAGTATATAACTGAGAAGGACAGGTATAGCATTGACATCACATTCTACATGCGGAATCTATTGCATCTGTGGAGGATGTACAGAACAGAGAAACAATAGTGTTGAATTAAAGGAACACAAGCTCTAACACACACACACACACACACACACACACTAACCTGCCTCCAATGTACAATTAACACACCGAGCACACACACACAAATGTAAAAACACATGTTTTCTTCTCCTTGATGTTTGTGGCTGCGTGTATTCCTCCATAGTGTGACATTAACTCCTTATTTATTTATTGAATATGATGAAATTTACTTCTAGAAATGACCAGGGAGAGAGATAGAAAGAGCCTGTAATTGCTGCCAAACACCCTGGTTTTGCAGCTAATTACCCGCCTTGGCCCTTAAGTGCGTTAGTATGGGGCTGCGCAGCAGAGAGGGAGGTGTGGAAACCTAATCAATCACACCTCGCGTCACCACAACATGGTACAACACATGACACGCAGACGACCGAACGATGACACGCAGACGACCGAACGATGACACGCAGACGACCGAACGATGACACGCAGACGACCGAACGATGACACGCCAGACGACCGAACCGATGACACGCAGACGACCGAACGATGACACGCAGACGACCGAACGATGACACGCAGACGACCGAACGATGACACGCAGACGACCGAACGCTGATCTCTGCAGCACCCATCTGCCACACCTCCAAACCGTCTGGTTGTAATGATGTTTTCCCCTCAGTGATCCATTCATCACAGGAGTCCCTGGAGCCTTTAATGTACATGTAGTTGTATTAGATGATTTATCTTCCTCTCTCTCTCTATCCTCCTCTTCTATTTTATCTGTCCAAAATGACCGTGTGGGCACCTTAAAGTCCATAGTCTGATTTAAGGTCAAATCTGAGCCAACTGACCAACACTACAGAATAATTACATTTACTTCCTGTTACTATAGAACATTTACTTTCTGTTATTATAGAACATTTACTTTCTGTTACTGTAGAACATTCACTTTTGTCACAGGCGTAGACTAACGTGAAATGCTTACATCCGTGTACTTTTTTAATAATGCAGAGTTAAAGAAAGAAAAAGTGACACGAGGAAGAAATACACAGTGAATAACAATGACGAGTACAAATAACATGGCTAGATACAGGGAGTACCAGTACTGAGTCGATGTGCAGGGGTACGAGGTAATAACATGGCTAGATACAGGGAGTACCAGTACTGAGTCGATGTGCAGGGGTACGAGGTAATAACAGGCTAGATACAGGGAGTACCAGTACTGAGTCGATGTGCAGAGGTACGAGGTAATAACATGCGCTAGATACAGGGAGTACCAGTACTCGAGTCGATGTGCAGAGGTACGATTTAATTACATTGCTAGATACAGGGAGTACCAGTACTGAGTCGATGTGCAGAGGTATGAGGTAAATGTACACATAGGTAGGGTTATAGTGACTAGGCAACAAGATAGATAATAGACAGTAGCAGCAGCAGGTAGCCATTTGATTAGCTCTTGTTTAGCAGTCTTATGGCTTGGGGGTAGAAGCTGTTCAGGGTCCAGTTGGTTCCAGACTTGGTGCATCAGTACCGCTTGCTGTGCGGTAGCAGAGAGAACAGTCTATGGCTTGGGTGGCTGCAGTCGTAGACATTTTTTGGGGCCTTCCTCTGACACCGCCTGGTATAGAGGTCCTGGATGGCAGGGAGCTCAGCCCCAGTGATCTACTGGGCCGTACTGACCACCCTCTGTTGCGCCTTGCAGTCGGGTACCTTGCAGTTGCCGTACCCAGCGGGGATGAAGCCAGTGAAGATGCTCTCAGCGCTGCAGCTGTAGAACTTTATGAGGATCTGAGGACCCATGTCTAATCTTTTCAGCCTCCTGAGGGGGAAGAGGCTCTGTCGTGCCCTCTTCATAACTGTGTGTGTGGACTGTGTTAATTCCTTAGTGATGTGGACACAAAGGATACATTTACTTCCTGTTACTTCCACCTCGGTCTTGTACATATTGTGCTTATCGTATCGTCGTCTCTGTGACTCTCTCTCTCTCTCTCTGTCTCAGATGCAGACCGGCAGGATGCCATCAACCTGTTTCTGCAGGTGTACCAGCCGTCAGAGTCTAAGCCTCACCTCTGGGAGCTGCCCACTGACTTCTACCTGCACCAGAGGAACTCTATGGCACTGACCCACGACAGGCGCAGGTACACACACACCACGGCAGATGCGTACTCACACGCTGATATGCCTGGTGGGAGATCACTTGGACAAGATTACCAGCTGCATCTGTGTTTCTTTTAGGGGGGGGGGGCTTACCTGCAGAACAGCAGTGTGTGCGTGCGCATGCTGAAGCTTGTCTGAGTGTGTGTTTTATGATTTATGTGTCTCTCTTCTCCATCTCTTTCTCTTGGTCCCTCTCTCTGACCCACTCGCTCTGTCTCTTTCTTTCTTATTTCACGTCCTCTCCACCCCCTCGCTCCCTCTAGCCCTGCACAGTCATGAATTTTAAGCCGAGCCCTAACCATGCCCGCGATGTTCAGGCCCTACCCTACCCAGGCCTGATTGCTTCTGGCAAATTTAAGGCCCTGCCCAAAACCCAAAATCAGAAGTAACTTCCTCTCTTAGTAAATCCATTCGCTGCTCCTCTCTGTCTGTCACTGGCTCCATGCACGCGGCTCGCTCTGCTCTTGAGTATCCATAGCAATGGCTCCGCTTGGGCCGCTCTGCTCAATGAAGAGACAGGAGAGCAGTTAGATACTTTATCACTCAACTCAGACAGCTCAAGGAAAATTGTTATTTTCTGTTAAATAATCTCTCCTATCTTTGACGAAGTTGAATCACTTCTGACACCATGTTATGATCTTAGTCAGATATGACAGGTTCAAAATGTTAGTGACCTGCCCGTACTGTAGTTATTGATGAAAAAACAGTCCCTACCCATCCCTAACCCCATGTATAATGTCGTGGCCCGTCTGGCTCGGGTAGGGTAGCAGACCTCTACTACCGCTCTCTCTCGCTCTCACTCTCTCATTCTTATTTTTACTTTGATGCCCTCTCACCCCCTCTCACTGTCTTTCACTCTCCTCTCTTTCTGTCTTCCAGTCTCTCACTCCCTCTTTCCCTTTCTCTTCTCGTATGTTCTGACCCAGATCTGTCTGCCTACCTGCCTGCCTGTGTTCAGTCAACTCTTTGTGGTTGTGCTGCTGTCATAATGACAGACCCAGATTGCTGTGGCCACTCCACCATTCAGTTACAAAGGCCAAGATGGCTCTGTTATTATCTGAAGAAATGAAATCTGCAGTCAGTCTTTTTCCTCTCAACCAGCCACACAACTCCCTATAATTGCTGTATTTATTTGCACAAACTGGACTTAGTTGAATTAAAGGGATGATGTATTAGTTGTTAGGCTGTCGTCGAGCTGAATCCTAGTTTCATAACTGGCTTATGGAAGTACGGTATTCATTGGTGTTATGGCAGTGAAGGTAGAGAATGTAAGGAATGCAAACCTTACGGAAACTTGCGTTTATCATAATGTTGAACGCTGTTAGCTAATCCTTGTTGTGTGTTTCTCTCTAGCTATACGTACTGGTGGTCGGAGGGGATCTTATCCTACCTGCCTCTGCCCTATGATGAAGGTATCTATTACACATACACACATCTGGGTTGGAAAGTAAAGTTTGTCTCAAAGCCAAAATCATGACCGACATAAATGAAAAGAATATACTTTTCTCTAATTTCACGGTGTGTGTGATTGTGTGTACACTATGAGCATTGTATGTACAATATGTTAGTGTGTCGTGTCCTGATATGTGTGTGTGTCCTAATCAGGGTGTGTGTGTGTGTGCTTCCAGTTCCCTGTGAGGAGAATATGAAGAAGGTAGGGGTGAGGAGAGTGAACCGTTACGACGAGAGCATCGATACCTACACAGAGTTCTTCAAACCCTACGAACTCACCTCCTTTGACGACACCTTCTGCATAGCTATGACCAACTCTGCACGGTAGGTACCCTGACCTGCAGACAGTTACATCAATATCCACTGGGTAATGGCTAACCACGTTGCTTTTTACTTTCATACAATGAGATGTCTGAATACTGGCCGGAGCAAAAATATTATAATTGTAAATTGACAATGAAGGTATTATATACAGGGCCTTCAGAAAGTATTCATACCCCTTGACTTATTCCACATGTTGTTGTGTTACAGCCTGAATTCAACATGGATTAAATGGGGATTTTTTGTTCACCAATCTTCACACAATACCCCATAATGACAAAGTAGAAACATGTTTTTAGATTTTTAAAAAATAATTAGAAATTAATTACAGAAATCTCTCACTTATAAAGGTATTCAAACCCTGAGTCAATAGTTTGTAGAAGCACCTTTGGCAGCGATTACAGCTGTGAGTTTTTCTGGGTAAGAGCTTTCCACACCTGGATTGTGCAGCATTTGCCCCTTATTGTTTTCCAAATTCGTCAAGCTCTGTCAAATTGGTTATTGATCTTTGCTAGACAGCCAATTTTAGGTCTTGCCAGATTTTCAATTGATTTAAGTCAACAGTAACTCTGCCACTCAGGAACATTCACAGTCTTCTTGGTCAGCAACTCCATGGGTGTGCACAACTCCAATATTAGGAAGGTGTTCCTAATGTTTGGTGTACTCACCATATGCCTGTTGCAGAGAGACAAAAGAGATTTGGATCTGGGTGCAGACATGAGGTTAACTATGATGTGTTTTTCCTGGGATAATAAGGTGGTGATTATTTTCTCTCTGTGTTTGAAGGGAGTTGATGCCCAAGACGGTAGGAGTGGACCCCAGCCCCTTCACTGTGCGCAAGCCAGAGGAGACTGGGAAATCTGCTGTGATTGGGTGAGTGTACTCTACTCGCGTGTGTCGTGACTTTACGTTAATTAGTCTGATGACTGTGATGACTGTTATTTATCTTATCACTTAACTATGTTTAATTGTTACTTTATTCAATTAATCAGGTAACAATTAACTCATTAAGATCTGGGGCACCACAAGAGCGGTTCTTTAGAGTTACCATCTCCCAAATTAAACTCTAAAGGTCTTAACCTAACACATCTATAAACAGTCAATGTATTAATCATAACTTCGTATCATATCGACATTCTGAACAGTCGTAACCTCCTGCATCTGCAAAATCCCCAGCCTTACTTATGATTCAGTACTACACAAATTGGTTTAATTATTTATTTACCAGCTAACTAAATGGTAACACAAGTTAAACATACACACTTAATACATTAGAAACAGGTTCCAAGCAGACTGACACAATATGGCAGCTTGTTACAAAAGACAGAAAGCGAGAGAGAGGGACAGAGACACACACTACCGTTCAAAAGTTTGGGGTCACTTAGAAATGTCCTTGTTTGTGAAAGAAAAGCAAAAAAAAATTGTCCATTTATAATAACATCAAATTGATCAGAAACACAGTGTAGACATTGTTAATGTTGTAAATGACTGTTGTAGCTGGAAACGGCAGATTTTTTAAAATGTAATATCTACATAGGCGTACAGAGGCCCATTATCAGCAACCATCACTCCTGTGTTCCAATGGCACGTTGTGTTAGCTAATCCAAGTTTATCATTTTAAAAGGATAATTGATCATTAGAAAACCCTTTTGCAATTATGTTAGCACAGCTGAAAACTGTTGTTCTGATTTAAAGAAGCAATAAAGCTGGCCTTCTTTAGACTAGTTGAGTATCTGGAGATTCAGCATTTGTGGGTTCGATTACAGGCTCAGAATGGCCAGAAACTTTAGTACTTTCTTCTGAAACTTGTCAGTCTATTCTTGTTCTGAGAAATGAAGGCTATTCCGCGCGAGAAATTGCCAAGAAACTGAAGATCTCGTACAACGCTGTGTGCTACTCCCTTCACAGAACAGCGCAAACTGTCTCTAACCAGAATAGAAAGAGTAGTGGGAGGCCCCGGTGCACAACTGAGCAAGAAGACAAGAACATTAGAGTGTCTAGTTTGAGAAACGGACGCCTCACAAGTCTTCAACTGGCAGCTTCATTAAATAGTACCCGCAAAACACCAGTCTCAACGTCAACAGTGAAGAGGCGACTCCGGGATGCTGGCCTTCTAGGCAGTTTTCAGAGGTGCAAACATAATTGCAAAAGGGTTTTCTAATGATCAATTAGCCTTTTAAAAGTATAAACTTGGATTAGCTAACACAACGTGCCATTGGTACACAGGAGTGATGGTTGCTGATAATGGGCCTATGTACGCCTATGTAGATAATCTAGAAATGATTGACAAAAAAATTGCTTTTCTTTCAAAAACAAGGAAAATTCGAGGTGACCCCAAACTTTTGAACGGTAGTGAAATACTTTGGTACATTTAGAAACTACTCTCACTGTAATCATATACTTAGCACACGAACCGCCACCCGTTTGGAGTAAAGAATCATGACGTGTGTGTGTGTGTGTGCTCGTGGGTGCGCTTCTCTTTGTTCGCGTCGTGTGTGTGTGGTTGTGTGTGTGTGTGTGTGTGTGTGTGTGTGTGTGTGTGTGGTTGTGTGTGTGTGTGTGTGTGTGTGTGTGTGTGTGTGTGTTTCGCACAGGCGTTGTTTATGTGCGTTTGTATATTTCTGTGTCTCAACCGTGTATCTGGAAGCCGGTGGCCAAAAACAAGACACTCATCTTCCATTAGCTGACTCATGTGAGCACAACACAACACACACACACACACACACACACACACACACACACACACACACACACACACCACACACACACACACCACCTCTTACCTTCTTGAAAACCTTCAATAACACATAGTTGTTGAGCAATTACGTGTGTTAGTATGAATATTGAACTAGCTATAAAGGGCATGTTTACTCCTGTTCCTTTAACCAGTCAATGGCTGTTTATGGTTTATTTATCAAAGCGCAACCTTTTAATGAATGATTGAGTGTCCGGTATCGTTCTCTACTGGAGTGTTTATGTAGGCATCCAGAGTGGAGTTGTCCATCGCGTTGTAGAGAGAGGACAAACGCTTTGATTACTCTCTCTCTCCTTCTCTCCACCTCCCTACCCCCTCTTGTCCTCCCCCTAACTCTCTCTCTTCCCCCCTAACCTCTTCTCTCCTCTGCCCTCCCCCTATCCCCTCGGTCCCCTCCCCTAACCTCTCTCTCTTCCCCCTAACCTCTCTCTCTCCCTCTCTCCACCCCCTCTGTCCTGCTGCCTAACTTCTCTCTCCTCCCCCTAACTTCTCTCTCTCCTCTGCCCTCCCCTACTCCCCTCTGTCCTGCTGCTAACCCTCTCTCTCTCCCACTAACCATTCGCTCACTTTCCCCTACTCCTCTTGTCCTGCTGCCTAACCTCTCTCTTCCCCCTAACCTCTTCTCTTCGCCCTCTCTCGCACTCCCTCTGTCCTGCTGCCTAACCTCTCTCCTCCCCCCTAATTTATCTCTCTCCCTCGGCCCTTCCACCCTACGCCCCTCTGTCCTGACTGCCTAATCTCTCTCCTCCCACTAACCACTCGCTCACTTCCCCTACTCCCCTCTGTCCTGCTGCCTAACCTCTCGCTCTCGCGCTCTCTCTCTCTCTCTCTTCTCAGCCTTTCAGTCTGGCTCCGTCTTGTTAACCATGTTATTTAAAAAAAACTACCAACGGTACTCTACCTCTACTGTCTGTTTATTCTGTGTGTCTAAGAGCAGTATGGTCACGCTATGGACTACTGACACTAACTACTACTACTACTAATGTGTGTGATAGCTGGTGAGACAACCACTTATCTTAAGATGAAGGCATGAATTGTAAGTCGCCTCTGGATAAAAGCGTTTGCTAAATGACTAAAATGTAAGTGTGTGTGTAGTGCTAAGAGCAGTAAGGAGGAGACGGTGGTCCAGAGAAGACAGCGCAGCGCCCCCCGCCCCCACAGCGAGGAACAGATTCTCCAGCAGCTCAGAGGACGACTCCGAGGACGACCGCGACGATGACGGATCAGTGTCCCAACGCTCCACCCCCGTCAAACTACTGACCGAGTCTGGGGAGAGCGTTCGCACTCAGGAGGTATGGATGGGAAACACACACACACACACACACACACACACACACACACACACACACACACACACACACACACACACACACAGGTAGGTAGCCAGCTGAGTTAAATGTCAGCTGACATGCAAACTGGACCTTGGGAGAGAAGGTGCTAACTAAAAGTGAAGATTTCAACTATCGAGATTGAAAACTCATTCTGTGTCAATTTAAAAAAGATTTTCAGTGTCAGGTGGAGCTCTCCTGTTTCTCCTCACATGTTCAGAACATAATGAGGTTTCTCTTGGTTTCTCTCTCGCTAACTGGCCCTCTCTCATTCCCTCTCCCTCCCATTTCTGTCTCTCTAGCCAACCATCTGTCTCCCTCTCTCCCCCTCTCACTCACGGAGTTGACCTATCGGTGTTATTGTTTGAGAACATTAATTTCCCCCCTATCCATTGAGATTATCACAATGGTCGCATAATCATTCAGATAATGAATCCATAATATGACATATAAATTATATGTAATCAAAAGTGTTTTCAACACAGTTTGAGTTCTTATGGTTTGATTGAACTCCCCAGGACACTGATAGTTTGGTTTGACGGTTTGGCTTGACGGTTTGGCTTGACGGTTTGGGTTGACGGTTTGTCTTGACGGTTTGGCTTGACGGTTTGGCTTGACGGTTTGGCTTGACGGTTTGGCTTGACGGTTTGGTTTGGCTTTTTAGACAGCAGAGCAAAATGTAGAAGACTAACATACCACCGCAGCTGATATTGTGTTCTATCATCAACATTATCCACAGTCACCAGTCTAATACATTGTATCATAATGATTATACTAGAGTGAATAAAATACATGACACTGATCCATTTTCATGTGCACACACACTTCACAACAAAAAACGGGGGGCTCTCATCTCTCGTTTGTGACTCAAGGTCTCTGTGTTTCCATGACAACTGGACTGGTTGAATATTCTCCTTCGTGAGCGAGCGGAGGGAAGACAATGGGAGTTTGAATTTGAATAGGATGACCTAGAAGCGGAGCTGGGCTTTAGCCCTTTGAAGCCAGCCTCAGTCAGAATACATTGTGTGGCTGTGTCCCAAATGGCACCCTATTCCCTATATAATGCACTAATTTGGACCAGCGCCCTATGGGCCTTTTCAACAGTAGTGCACTACAAAGGCAATAGTATGCCATTTGGGACACAGACATGCTGTTGGACTGGTACCCAGGTGGTAGTACTACTGTCTATTAAGAGTGGTACCATCACCTGGACCTCATGTGAGTGCTACCATAAAAGGGGGGTTTAGATTGGCAGCAAGATGTGAGTAGATTCCATTGGAGCTCATTCAGGTCAGGAAATGAACTGGGGAAGATGGGGAGCATATTGAAGATGAGGAGCAATTACCAACTCATGAATTGTATAGAACTGGACATCCTAACGAAGTAGATGACTTGGATGTAGTTAATTAAGTAATGGCTCACAGTACTTTTCCCTGTGAGAGACAACACAACGAGTTGAGAAGTCTCTCCTTCTCTATCCATTCTACCATCCTTTAGGACAGTTGGTTTGGAAAGGCCTCTTCCCCTGAGTTCATATCATATCTGAAATCTCTGTTTGTCAATCATAGACTGGGTAGGTCTATGGTAGCTTTGTCTCGACTCATCTCTCAACTTATTTCTCAATGTCCAGTTACTGAACCTTCCTCGAACGGTCATTCCTCCTGTATGTTTTATGACTACAGCTATGGGCTAAATTATACTCTGCCATAAAATACAACAATAGCATAAATGAATAGATGGATGGACAGAGATGAAAAGAGGCCACTAGAAAAGAGACAGAGTAATCGACAGCCAAGCCCAGTGACGTACACCGGGACACATAAAAATGTCACGCTTTGCTTCAAAATCCCAATTGTACTCAATCTGTTGCTATAACGAGACTATTGTGTGCCACATTTGTTGTCAGCGGCGATGGTGACCCAGATGCTGTTTGGGGTCTCTTTGACCGACTAGACCCTCATTGTGTGAAGAAGCGGCGAGGTCGGTGGTGGTGAATCAAGTTTTTATTTTCGTGTGCCGCCAGGCATCCACACAACATGGCTTCTGGTGCCAGCTGGGGGCTTGTGGGTAATTTCGTCCTCTGTTTACATTCTTGAGTGAAGTGTTCAGGTTAAGGGCCATCTCATACTCTCTAAACAGAAGATACCACAAGGATAAGCTCTCTCCTCTCCCCGTCTACACGTGATGAGAGATCGAGAAAGGACAGGAGCCATGGAGAGAGCAGGATAGAGAGATGAAGACAGAGCGAAAGAAAGAGATTACCCTCCTCCGCTGACACCTTTTATTTTATTTAACATCTTCATTCACATGCTCTTAGATGTCAATATACCTTTATATGTTAATTCACATGCTGCTTTCTGTTTTCTGATTCATCCTCTCCCCTCCCAGTCTTTCTTGACAGATTCACTCATCCTCACATCCCCAGTAACAACCACACTGATTGCTTTTGACAACGAGAGGCAAAAAAACATTGAATAAAATATATATTTTTGTAAATATCCATTAACTCCAGTACTGTTTTCTCCCTCAGGCTTCATTTATAACATGCTTCCCTCAGCTATATGTTTTCTTCCTCAGGCTTCATTTATAGCATGCTTCCCTCATACGTTTTCTCCCTCAGGCTTCATTTATAACATGCTTCCCTCATACGTTTTCTCCCTCAGGCTTCATTTATAACATGCTTCCCTCATATATGTTTTCTGCCTCTTCTTGGATCTGGAGTGGGTAGCAGGGAGGGGGGTCATGAATATTTTGTGATAGAAGGTTAGCGGTTAGCTCACGTGTCGGCACATACACACACGTGTCTCGTGTCGCTGCCTGCGAGCCTGTCCCAGAGAATGGATTGCTATGGCGCCAGAAAAACACATAACTGATCAAATATTTAAACATCTGATCATTACCTTGCTGCTTGCTGTATAATTAGACACACTAATTCCATATTCCCTCTGTGTGCGTGCGTGTGAGAGTTTGTTTCTGTGTGTGTGTTTGCAAAGCTTCACTCTCTTGTATTTCGTTGTACCCGGCCACCTCCCTCCAGTTCTCTCATCTTGGGCACAGACCATGGCGGCAGGCTGAATCCATAGCCTTTGAATGGAAATGCTATGTTTTGTTTTGGACATAGATCTGTCCCATCATCTCAGAGGAGAAGAGTGCTTGAAAGGCTACTGCTGTTACTTAAACCACCTCTGGACCATCCACGTTATGTAGGGACAGAAGATGGATGTACACTTCATCTTTATTGTTGTTAGTATTCATTCTCACTCTAGTCTCTTGTGGTGACAATCACAGGTGTTCCAGTCTGTAGTTTTCCTGTGGCTGTGTGTTTGCTGAAAAGCCATCTATTTTCTCCCTGCGGACTACAAAGCACACCTCCCACAGTAAACTACACTTCCCACGTCTAGTGTTTCTCAGGAGGGGAGGCTGTGTTGATATGTTCTCCTCAGGTTTGGTCCCTGGTTAGAGGAAGGGGGGTACAATCTGAACGGTTGTACAGTTGGAGAGTGCTTGAGGAGGTCTAGTCAGAGTTGTTCAGAATGATTTCATACTGTTTGTTTGTATCCTTTCATCCCACTCCTCACTGTTACCTCTCACCTCGCTCTAACCTTTTGACCCCTAACATTTGACCCTTGCCCCCACACAGGACTTCCTGCAACAGTCCATGAGGGAAACCTATGGACTCAACCTGGCTGCGCTCCCTGCAGAGGAGGACATGCTCATATATGAGAGGTGAGACACACACACACACACACACACACCATGAAAATGAGTGGCTTCCACGCATCATGTGAGACTGAGTCAGGTGTTTGATGATTGACGGTATGCCGAAAAGATCGATCTTCACACTGCCGTCACACTGAGTATTGCATTTCAACCCCTGTGAGCTTCTGACCTACTGACACAAAACTGCCCAAACGTCTAATCATGACAGAGACACGTTTCGTTATGAAAGTGGTCCCTGTGAGACAAACACAACTGATGATCAGTCAGTCTGATTCTGATCCTTTTCTCTGTAATGATGATGTTGATAATGATAATGATAGAAGACATCCTGTCCTGAAGACCTACCTGTTAGGAAGACGGGGACAGGCCGTCCCATAGTCACTATTAGGGTGATGTTCTAAATGGACTCTGTCAACTGGAGAACGGCACATTAATGACCTCAAAAGGGCCGTTTCTTTTTTTGCTGAGTTTAGAGTTGCACCCAATGTTCCCACTAAGCTTCCCCAGGACTGCCGCGCAGAAGAAATATCAGCGAGCGCAGAGAAGCACGAGACTGAACTTCACTCAACTTTCTAGAGTTTTCCCTGTTAATACTGTCAACGTTTCTCTTTACTGTAGGAATTGTGATGAATCAACGCAGTATTAGCCCGTTTCAATGCAACATACTGAAACAAAATGAACTAGCTATAGAAGAGGCAGATAGTAGGCAGAATGCATCTGAGTAGGATTCTATTCCATTGACAGGCACTACTCTTGTTTTGATTTATTTTATTTAACTAGGCAGGTCAGTTAAGAACAAATTCTTGTTTACAATGACGGCCTACCCCGGCCAAACCCGGACCACGCTGGGACAATTGTGCGCCGCCCTATGGGACTCCCAATCACGGCCAGTTGTGATACAGCCTGGAATCGAACCAGGGACTGTAGTGACGCCTCTTACACTGAGATGCAGTGCCTTAGACTATTGCGCCACTTGGGAGCCCACTCTACACAGACCTGTGCGCCATAACCAATCAGAGCTGCAGCAGGCCTATATGCAAATAGACCATTGCCATATACAGTGCTTTCGGAAAGTATTCAAACCCCTTGACTTTTTCCACATTTTGTTACGTTACAGCCTTATTCTAAAATTGATTAAATTGTTTATTTTTCTCATCACTCTACACACAATAACCCATAATGACTAAGCAAAAACAGGATATTACACATTTTTGCAAATGTAATAAAAATAAAAAATGGAAATATCACATTTGCATATGTATTTAGACCCTTTACTCAGTACTTTGTTGAAGCAACTTTGGCAGTGATTACAGCCTCGAGTCTTCTTGGGTATGACGCTACAAGATTAGCACCCCTATATTTGGGGAGTTTCTCCCATTTTTCTCTGCAGATCCTCTCAAGCTCTGTCAGGGGAGCGTCGCTGCATAGCTATTTTCAGGTCTCTCCAGAGATGTTCGATCGGGTTCAAGTCAGAGCTCTGGCTGGGCCACTCAAGGACATTCAGAGACTTGACCCGAAGCCACTCCTGCATTGTCTTGGCTGTGTGCTTAGGGTCGTTGTCCTGTTGGAAGGTGAACCTTTGCCCCAGTCTGAGGTCCTGAGTGCTCTGGAGCAGTTTGTCATCAAGGATCTCTCTGTACTTTGCTCCATTCATCTTTCCCTCGATCCTGATTAATCCCCCAGTCCCTGCTGCTGAAAAACATCAGGCCAAAGAGTTCAATCTTGGTTTCATCAGACCAGAGAATCTTGGGTCTGAGAGTCCTTTAGGTGCCTTTTGGCAAACTCCCAGCAGGCTGTCATGTGCCTTTTACTGAGGGGATTCCATCTCGCCACTCTACCATAAAGGCTTGATTGGTGGAGTGCTGCAGAGATGGTTGTGCTTCTGGAAGGTTCTCCCATCTCCACAGAGGAACTCTGGAACTTTGTCAAAGTGACTATCGGTTCTTGGTCACCTGTGTTTTTGGTTAATGAAAGGTAAATCATCTCCTAGAGTCTGGTGGAAACAGACTGAACCAGGCTTTCCTGTAGGATTTTGCCTGTGCATAAATCCATTAGTCCTTAAAGTATACAAGCATACCCATAACATGATGCAGTCACCACTATGCTTGTAGATATGGAAAGTGGTACTCAGTAATGTGTTGTATTGGATTTGCCCCAAACATAACACTTTGTATTCAGGACAAAAGTGAATTGCTTTGCCGCATTTTTTGCAGTATCACTTTAGTGCCTTGTTGCAAACAGGATGCATGTTTTGGAATATTTTTTATTAGGTTAATATTGTGCCATATTTTGGAATATCTGTCAAATAGGTTATTATTGTAGAGTAACTACAATGTTGATCCATCCTCTGTTTTCTCCTATCACAGCCATTAAACTCTGTTACTGTTTTAAAGTCACCATTGGCCTCATGGTGAAATCCCTGAGTGGTTTCCTTCCTCTCCATGAAACTGAGTTAGGAAGGACGCCAGTATCTTTGTAGTGACTGGGTTAATTGATACACCATCCAAAGTGTAATGAATAACTTCGTCATGATCAAAGGGATATTCAATGTCTGTTTTTTTATTTGTACCCTTCTACCAATAGGTGGTAGAAACAAGGACCAGGAAACCTTCCTGGTCCTTGTAGTTGACTCTGTGGTTGAAATTCACTGCTCAACTGAGGGTCCTTAGAGTTAATTGTATGTGTGGTGTGTAGAGAGAGTAATTCAAAAATCATGTGAAGCACTATTATTGCACACAGTGTGTCCATGCAACTTATGTGACTTGTCAAGCACACTTTTACTCCTGAACTTATTTAGTCTTGCAATAACAAAAGAGTTGAATACTTATTGACTCAAGACATTTCAGCAAATTTATAACAAATTTATAAACATTTCTAAAAACACAATTCCACTTTGACATTATGGGGTATTGTGTCTAGGCCAGTGACAAAACAAGTCTAAATGTAATCCATTTCGAATTCAGGCTGTTACAACAAAATGTGGAAAAGGTCCAGGGGTGTGAATCATTTCTAAAGGCGCTGTACATACTGTGCCTGTAGGACACATACAATGAATGGCTCATTAATATGTACTGTATGTATGATCATATCTATAATCCCCCTTTAGAAGTATAGTTCTACTCTCATCATCCGAGCTTTTCGCCATGTGCTATGGCAGCCTATACTATAGTGGCCATCAGTGTAGGGATGGAACTCAGGACACAGAGGGGTACCTCAGGTTAGCTACAGCCGTCTCTTCCTCAATGAACAACTGAGTGTGTGTGTTGGGCCTTTGAAGGCCCTTGGAGCCTAATCCCATCAGAACACACACACACACTCACGTCTCCCTACCTGTGGGGCGTCCTGATGGAACCACCGAAATGGAGAGATTAATCAGGCCAGGGGAACAATAAAGTTTTGTGTTTCTCGCTCTCCCCTCACAGCTCTGTATTTATAGCTGCTGTTCGTCATACTGTCCTTTGTTCCTGTGTCCTTCTGTACCCTGGTCACTCAGATATCACATTTTGGAGGAGCTGAACACAGCCATTGTATAGTACTGGGAGCTATTGTATGAAGATAATTATTGGTTATACGTCACCTTGCTTTTACCTTAACCAGTGGAGGCTCCTCAGAGGAGGAACGGGAGGACCACCCTCAGTGAATTTCGTAAAAATATAAATGTTAAAACATAAAAAGTTATCCTTTTTAGATAAAACTATACTAAATATATTAATGTCACCAAATAATTTATTAAAACACACTGTTTTGCAATAAAGGTCTACAGTAGCCTCAACAGCACTCTTTAGGGTAGCACCATGGTGTAGCCAGAAGACAGCTAGTTTCCGTCCTCCTCTTGGTACATTGACTTCAATACAAAACCTAGGAGGCTCATGGTTCTCACCCCCTTCCATAGACTTACACAGTAATTATGACAACTTCTGGAGGATGTCCTCAAACCTATCAGAGCAGCATGAACTGAAATGTGGTCCACCCAATCAAAGGATCAGATAATGAATCTAGTACTGAAAGCATAAGCTACAACTAACTAGCACTGCATCAAATATGGTGAGTAGTTGACTCAAAGAGAGAGAAAGACAATAGTTGAACAGTTTTCAACAAATTAATTTCTTCAAAAATGAAGGAGAAGCATGTGAGATTTTGTACTTTTTTTTTCAGTTTCACTTAGCTAGCAAATGCAGCTGGCTAGTTTAGTTACTCAAACACCTGGCTCAAAAAGAGGGATGCTATGTTAGCTTGCTGGCTATGACTATCCATAACTGGAACTCTTCCAAGTAAAGGTAGGCTTTTGGTTTTAAAAATGTATTGCCGCCGGAGCCTGCCGGTGTAACTGCTTACTGTGACTCTACACTGTAACGTTACTGTATGAATGTAGCAGGTTTACGAATGAGTTAGTTCTATTAGCTATGTTGACTATGACGTTACTTTAGCTAATATGGTGACAACGATGTAGCGGTTATGATATGGGTTGGCTTGGAAAGTTTTTTTTTTGCCTGGTCACATACAGCTGAAGTGTTGTTCATTGAAGTCTACAAACGAAGGGAAAAGGTGAGAGGAGAGTGCATAGAGGCGAGAAGGAATACAAAGTGAACTGTTTGTGTGATCAGGGGTGTCTTCATTCCATCGATTTCTGTTGATAAACGTTTCTTAAACGGATGCAAACGAAACTGGGATAAAAACCTGAATTTGTCCAATAGAAACTCTTGTTTGCAACTTTTGGACTAATGATTACACCCTAGATAAGCTAGATGCAGGCAAGAGATATCGTAAAACGCTGTGTACTACTCCCTTCACATAACAGCGCAAATGGCTCTAACCAGAATAGAAAGAGGAGTGGGAGGCCCCGGTACACAACTGAGCAAGAGGGACAAGTACATTAGAGTGTTTAGTTTGAGAAACAGACGCCTCACAAGTCCTCAACTGGCAGCTTCATTAAATAGTACCCACAAAACACCAGTCTCAACGTCAACAGTGAAGAGGCGACTCCGAGATGCTGGCCTTCCAGAAATGTCAACTCAGATTTATGAACATTGTTTGCGATTCTGTGTTTTTATATATATATTGATTACTATTTTTCAATGTTACTTTTAGTTTGGAATGAGATGTTTGACGAGCAGGCGTCCACATACTTTCCTAATTCAATGTTAAATATTTGATACTGTGGTGTCTAAAAAAAGAGGTGTGATGCTACTTATGTTATCTGTGATGTTTTGGTCTCCGTGGTGATCAGCTGTTTAAACACTGTCTGTGTGTGTGTCGTTCTGCAGGTTTGCCTATCTGGGCCAGAACCAGCACAAGTTGGAGAGAACCAAACCCTCAGTCCTGGAAAACGCCATCAACGTGTAAGTTGAGCTTTTAACACACAAACAAGTATACTGTCTAATACTATTCTAATGAACAGATGGCTACATACCTTTTCAGACGACTCTGGAAAAAATGTAATAACACATTCCTTTCTAAGTGGTCACAAAGGGGCTTGTGGACTTGTGCTGCCTGCCCCTCCACAATTTCTCTCTTCTTCTTATTGTCAATCCCCTCCCTCTATCCTCCTCAGTGTTATTCTCTCATCAGTGGTAGCCTCTCGCTCCCGTGTCCACTTCTGACCCACCCCAGTGCACTGTGGACCGGGGGTTTAGAAGTGCCAGCACTCCAACACATGTTAAAGCAATGTGCGCTACGCACACCCACACACACACACCATCATATAAAAGCGTATGAACAACAGTCTCCTGGGAATAGGGTTGCAAAGCTACTGGTAATTTACTAAAGTTACTGGAATCTTTGCTAATATTGGTAATTAACAGGTGATCTATGGTAACTTCGGTCATTTATACTTTGACAAAAAAAAGTTGATATAGTATTCATTTTTATATCCGTGTCGATATTGTCCATGAGTTTCTAGTGGATAAACCATATGGTTATTGCCTAATTGATGAAAAAAGCATCTGATCAACAATGGAATTATTTTTAATTAACCTTTCCAACTATTGACGTTTTTCACTACTGCCACCAGTTTGGCACCAAAACATTTACAACAAAGAAATGATAGTAAATAAAAGTATGTACTTAATATATATATTATATTTATATACTGACAACTCATATTAAGCACCAATGGTAACCAAATTGATGGTTTTATATTTAGGATAATGTTTTACAACTTTTTCATACATACAGTTGAAGTCGGAAGTTTACTTACACCTTAGCCAAATACATTTAAACTCAGTTTTTCACAATTTCTGACATTTAATCCAAGTAAAAATTCCCTGTTTTAGGTCAGTTAGGATCACCACTTTATTTTAAGAATGTGAAATTTCAGAATAATAGTAGAGAGAATGATTTATTTCAGCTTTATTTCTTTCATCACATTCCCAGTGGGTCAGAGGTTTACATACTCAATTAGTATTTGGTAGCATTGCCTTTAAATTGTTTAACTTGGGTCAAACGTTTCGGGTAGCCTTCCACGAGCTTCCCACAATAAGTTGGGTGAATTTTCCAATTTTCCTCCTGACAGAGCTGGTGTAACTCAGTCAGGTTTGTAGTCCTCCTTGCTCACACACGCTTTTTCAGTTCTGCCCGCACATTTTCTATAGGATTGAGGTCAGGGCTTTGTGATGGCCACTCCAATACCTGGACTTTGCTGTCCTTAAGCCATTTTGCCACAACTTTGGAAGTATGCTTGGGGTCATTGTCCATTTGGGTGACCCATTTGCGACCAAGCTTTAACTTCCTGACTGATGTCTTGAGATGTTGCTTCAATATATCCACATCATTTTCCTCCCTCATGAAGCCATCTATTTTGTGAGGTGCACCAGTCCCTCCTGCAGCAAAGCACCCCCACAACTTGATGCTGCCACCCCCGTGCTTCACGGTTGGGATGGTGTTCTTCGGCTTGCAAGCCTCCCCCTTTTTCCTCCAAACATAACGATGGTTATTATGGCCAAACAGTTCTATTTTTGTTACATCAGACCAGAGGACATTTCTCCAAAAAGTACGATCTTTGTCCCCATGTGCAGTTGCAAACCGTAGTCTGGCTTTTTTATGGCGGTTTTGGAGCAGTGGCTGCTTCCTTGCTGAGCGGCCTTTGTGGTTATGTCGATATAGGACTCGTTTTACTGTGGATATAGATATTTTGTACCTGTTTCCTCCAGCATCTTCTCAAGATCCTTTGCTGTTGTTCTGGGATTGATTTGCACTTTTCGCACCAAATATGTCTGTCTCTAGGAGACAGAACGCGTCTCCTTCCTGAGCGGTATGACGGCCGCGTGGTCCCATGGTGTTTATACTTGCATACTATTGTTTGTACAGATGAACGTGGTACCGTTTGGAAATTGCTCCCAAGGATGACTTGTGGAGATCTACAATTTTTTTTCTGAGGTCTTGGCTGATTTCTATTGATTTTCCCATGATGTCAAGCAAAGAGGCACTGAGTTTGAAGGTAGGCCTTGAAATACATCCACAGGTACACCTCCAATTGACTCAAATGATGTCAATTAGCCTATCAGAAGCTTCTAAAGCCATGACATCATTTTCTGGAATTTTCCAAGCTGTTAAAAGGCACAGTCAACTTAGTGTATGTAAACTTCTGACCCACTGGAATTGTGATTTAATTAATCTGTCTGTAAACAATTGTTGGGAAAATTACTTGTCATGCACAAAGTAGATATCCTAACAGACTTGGTAAAACTATAGTTTGTTACCAAGACGTGTGGAGTGGTTGAAAAAAGATTTGTAATGACTCCACCCTAAGTGTATGTAAACTTTTGATTTCAACTGTATTCTTTTAAAGGCCCAGTGCAGTCAAATGTTATTTCCTGTGTTTTATATATACATTTCGGCACAATGGGGTTGGAATAATACTGTGAAATTGTGAAAATTATGCTAAATTCCTTTTAGTGTAAGAGCTGTTTGTAAAGACCCCCTGAAATGTCAGCCTTTGTTGGTGGGATGGAGTTTTGACCTGCCTGGTGACATCACCACTAGTTAATAGACCAATAAGAAAGAGCATTCCAAACCTCTGCCAATAACAGGTATTTTTCAGTTTCCCCCGCCCCACTCAGACCACTACCAGACAGTCGTAGCAAAATTCTTGCTTGAGAAATTGCAGGGAGAATTTGGGAGAGAGGGACGGCAGAACGCTGTATCCTTGTGTTTGCTTTCTATCCAGCTCCCCCTCCTTCCCTGGCACCCAACTCCCTCCATCCACAGCCTCATCCCCCTTGAGACCTGTCTCACCCATTGACTTAGGCATGGAGGGGATGATATTACATGAGTCCAGACTCACAGTACAATCTTGATCACATTTATCCTAATTTAATTTCCTTTTCCAGTAGCCCTTTCCACTCACAACACCCGTCATCCCATATACGGGTTGGAAATGGCTGATTTTCTCATTGATAAGTGCCTAAATTGGAACGCAGTAGCTGTACAGTTACATGCTATACGGGACATCAGTGCTCATGTTCTCGGCTTGAGGAAATGAAGTAAGCACACTTGGATATCTTCTGACAGTCATTTTAAACTTGAGAATCGCTCTCAACAAGAACATGCCCGCATCCCTCCCACTAATGGGCCTACTTTTGTATGTTTGTTGTTGTCTGAGAGGGAAATGTGGAAGGCGACATGTCGAGAGGAGTCTGTGTTCTAAAAGATGAGACGATGAGGGTTATATTAAATACAGATTTAATGTCATACAAGCACACCACACACCTGTGATTCCAAATCTACAATTCATATCATATTTCATCCACAGTTACATGGATTACCTGCCTTATACTCAGTTGTCTTGAACAAAATGAGCCTATGTTTGTCGTATTGTGAAGAAAATTTCCCGCGGAATACGCACTTGAATGTACTCATAACTCCATTTGATGCGCACCTAAATTACAACCGGTTTGTCTGAAGTGCCTTTTGAAGCCTAACACTGTAAGATCATATTTTATAACTTAGCGTATTGTATTGGCAACAATGTTAGCTTTCAAAATAATGATCCACCTGATCCAGATTGTGATTTTATATAGGAATGTTTTTGGATTGCGTAAACAGCAACTGTGGTTGTGTGGACACAGGGTTGTGTTCCAAACAAAACAACTACAAGTGTGCTTGCTTCATTTCCTCAATGGCAAAGCTAGGAGAGCTCAAAAAAGCACCTTGAAAGCTATTTCCTTGAGTCATGAAGGTGCATTGAAATGACTGAACTGTGCACAGTTTGGAGAGGTGTGTGGCCACTTGGAGACTCCAGTTAGACCTCTCTCAAATCCCAACCCTATTATGTTACTGAATGTATCCAGAGTATTTTCAGATTTTATTATTGACAAATGCTGTGAAAAGTACAGTAAATGTAAATTGCACATCAAATCAACAGTGTTAATGTTTGGGTTCAGTCTTGTCAGGTGAAATGTAGGAACACGTGTTTTGACTGCATTGTCCTTTCCTTCTAGGCAGTTCCAGACTCTGAGGTGGCTTTAGTGTTAGATGGGCTGAATGGTTTTCAGGTCCAGAGCGTTGTGTGGCCCTCCAGTAAAACATCTTGCACTTTCCTTCACTGCGTTGTAAAGCTGGGAATTGCCAGGGACCTCACGATACGACATTATCACGATACTTTGGTGCCGATTCTATATGTATTGCGATAAATGTTCCAAACATATTGCTCACCATATGTCTGCTGCTGAGGAACAAGAAAGAGCCATGAGAGAGTTTTGATCAGTCATGGAAATAAGTGCTGAAAACAAATTGGCTCCCTTTTTAAAAAGAAGATGGAGAACAAGCTTCTCAAAACAATAAGATATGATATATCGTCCAAAATATGTGTACATGTATCTATCCCCCCTACCCATCACTACTGCCTGTTAGATCTAGTGGACAAGCCGATTAGGTTGTAGCACCCTAAAATCCTGCAATCCTCTGGTCCAGGGGATTGCAGAGGGTTGAGGATTGCAGGGGATACCCTACGAGGTCCGGAACCTGCTGGTTCTCTGTTCTACCTGAACATTAATTGCACCCACCTTGGGTCCCAGGTCTAAATCAGTCCCTGATTAGAGGGGAACAATGGGGAAACAAAGCAGTGGAACTGGCTTCCAGGTCCAGAGTTGAGTTTAAGGGCTCTGGTGTGTGTCTGTGTGGCATTAGACTGCTTAATGGGTTCACGCAATGGGTTCACACCTCCACAGTCAGATCCTTAATGTAGGTGACCATTATTGGGAGAATGTTAATTAGCTATGTGTGTGTCAGAGGGGAGGGTGGTTTTCTAATACCTCAATCCTTCATAACCACCCACACACCTGCCCTGAGTGCATTCACCCTTATATAAAACCCTTGTTCATCTCCACAGCCTGTTGTCACGGTAACACTCTTTCGTCTCATCCATCTCCTAGACGTTGAAGTGGTTGACGCATAGCAATCCATCTAAACACACACACACACACACACACACACACACACACACACACACACGTGTTGCTCTCTTCCTGGCTCAGTTTGATTGAGGCTAGATCAATAAAAGTCTTCATTTAATTCTCGCCATGGTTATTATGGAAGTTGTGTGAATAGGGGAACTTTCAGAGAACCCTTTGAGAGGTTTGGAGGGTTAGATTGTTTGTTTTTGTTTCGCTGCAAAAAATATAGCCTGGAGACAGGATGGAAGGAGAGCCACGTGTGTTATCAGGGTCTATTTACTGAATCAACGTGTTGCTGTGGTTTCACATCACTGCAGAGATCAGTCAACTGCCCAGCCAACACACAGCCAGATGTTCCAAAATCTGAGGCAGAAGGGGAGCGATACGGAGAGAGAGAGACCAAATGAGACGGAGAGAGACAGCAATAGGGAGAGCGAGACTGGTAGAGAGAGAAACCTCTGAGATCCGTCTCACAGGAGGTTGAATTCGAATTTTGAGATATGGATTTGAGTGAAAGGAGAAAAATCCCCGTCAAACAATACACACAGCCCCAACAAGACCAGGCTCTGAAAGGCTTTTCCCATTCCCCACGGACCCGTCCATGCTTAACGCATACATATGCCGGTGCCCTGTGCACATGGATCTACTGTTCCCTTAAAGGGAGAGGCCTGTATGACAGATCATATACATGAGTGGGCTTATACAGGTGAATTGAAGGGGGAGGGTCAGACTCCTTTATCCCCACCTCCTTTTTTTTTTTGCAGTATATGTTAACCCTTTGTGGAGGAGTATGGATGGACACGTGTTGTCCTTTGTTGAATGTTCTAGCTGATTCTCTGTGTTGATGTTGGTGAAGCGTCTCAGTGAAGCTGGCTGAGTGTTGTTCTCATCACCCTCTGTTTCTCTATGGAGAGCTTTGTCAGCCAGGCGTCCTGTCAGCCAGGCGTCCTATCAGCCAGGCATCCAGCCCTGATATAGAGCACAGCTGTGTGTGTGGCTAGGGAAACAAACTGATTCATCAATACAGCTAACTTTGTATCATACGCTCCCTCCCTCTCCCCCTTTTCTCTCTCTCTCTATCATCTGACCTCATCACTCTTTCTAGTCCTCTCTACCTCCCTTTTCCCCTCCATCCCTCTCTCTCATGGCCACGGGTCCAGCAGGTGTACCTGCCATTGCATAACAAGGCTATTCTTAGACATGTAACCACATCCCCCAAAAGTTCTATTTTTTCCCCATCTCTTGCGCTTGGCATTATCCGTTTGACCCATCATGTATTGGCTGAGCTAAACGGAGTCTCACTATTGGTGTGAAAGGCTGAGGAAAAAGGAGATAGCAGTATCAGTGTTTTAATTGACTGATCATGGGACAGTGGAGCTCTAGATAAGCTGGTTTCTTTCTCTCAGGCAGTGCAGAAAAGGGCATGTATTTCTTTGCAGAGCGTGTGTGTGTTGACCTCGCATGCGCTTGGTAATAGAAACCAGCCATCAGCATTGTTGACCTCGCATGCACTTGGTAGTAGGAACCAGCCATCAGCATTGTTGACCTCGCATGCGCTTGGTA